>NC_135311.1:90443454-90745254 GCF_048772815.1 Callospermophilus lateralis | reverse complement strand
TTCCCTTCTTAAGACACTTTGCCTAAAGGACATTTCAGAGGTTAAGAACAGGTGCTATTGCAATATTTGCAATATTCTCTTTGCAGTATTCTCCTTTTATAGGGCTTCAGAAACATGGCCAGTTTCCATGTGACAGAGCAAATACCTCTTCCTCCTATGTGTTTCCTTCAAATATTAATAGCCTCCAAAGTTCAGATCTTTCCCTGGCTGTCTTCTCAAGAGAAGGCAGAACAAAGAGGAAAGAGCTATATTTTTTTTTCCTTACTGTGAGACCTTGGGTGTTATGTTTTAGATGTCAGGTGTCCTCCAAAAGCTTATGTGTGGGACAATGCAAGAAGGTTTAGAGGAAAAATGATTGGGTTATGAGAACCTTAACCAAATCAGTGAATCAGTCCCCTACCAGGATTAGCTGAATGGTAACAGAAGGCAGGTAGGGTGTAGCTGGAGGAGGTGAGTAATTGGGGGCCTGCCTTTGAGCTATATGTTTTCTATCCAGCAAGTGGAGTCTCTCTCTCTCTGCTTTCTGGTCATCCTCTGAGCTGCTTGCCTCCGCTGTGTCTTCTGCCATGATGTTCAGCCTTACCCGCAACCCTGAGGAATGGAGCCAGTTGTCTGTGGCCTGATATCTCTAAAACCAGGAGCCCCCAAATAAACTTTTCCTCCTTAAAAATGTTCTTGTCAGGACTTTTAGTCACAGCCGCAGAAAAGCTGACTAAAACATTGGTCGAGTCATATCATCTGTCCTGGCCTCAGTTTTCCCATTTCTTAAATGGGGGTTATGCAGCCTATCTCTTAGGGTTGTTGTGAGGACTAATATGAACTCATTGCAGTAATTGTATTGGCTCTCAGCTACCAACAGTTGAAGCACTTCTTATATTCCATTTTTTCTTGTAATTATTTTATTTTTTACACAAATGGAGCACAGCTTTTCATTTCTCTGGTTGTATATAATGTAGAGCCTTTTAAAAAAAATCCCTGGACCTCAGAGCAGCAATCCAAATGCCAACTGGATATTTCCACTTACACCTGCCTCTGACATCTCATAATTAATATACTTATAAACTTCTTGAACTTACTTACTCTCTCGTATTCCTGTGTTCACAGCAATTGGTACATGGTACCATTATTGATTCTAACTATTAGAATAGAAACCCATGAGTTTGTCATCTGCCTCTGCTCAAGGCAAGGTCCTACCAATTGTAGCTCATAGTTTCCTCTTGATTTTATCCTCTCTTCTCCATTCAAGCTGTCCTGGCATCACCACCCGTCACTTGGAAAATTGTGAAGCTCTTTCCTCTTGTCTTCAGCCCAGAGTTTTCTATCCAGCAACACACCTGTTGATACCCATCCCTTCAGTGGTCCTCACTGTCTTCAGGACAGAGTCTCTACTATGTATTAAATTATGTAGAACTCAATCATGATCTTGGAAGTTTTTTTGTTGTTGTTGTTGTTTTTGTTGTTGTTGTTGTTGTTGGGTTTTGTTTTTGTTTTTGTTTTTGTTTTTGTTTTTTTCCATCTCATCTTTCTGGTTTTCTTCACATTCCAGTGCTTGGAGGTACTTTCAGGCTCCCGTGAATACCATGTTATTTATTGCCCCGCATGTTTGTTCATGCTCTCTCCTGTACCTGTATTTCCCCTCCCAGTTCTTCTTTCCCTCATTAGATTTAACCAAATTTAACACTACCGCTACAACCACCACCTTGGCAAGCCAGGGTAGTGGGTACAATGTTAGAAGGACAACTCTAGTCTAGTGTGGAAGTTTCACAGTCTGTTTTTATCTCTACCTTCCTCAGCCCAAGAAACAGGGATTAGTTGTCACTAAACACTTTCTGAACTGAACTGTCCTACTATTCACTGCTGATGATGCTGATATTTCTGTGGTATTTTTATTTTTTTTGAGGCAGTAGTTAGTATGATTTTCTTGTGCCATTCTACATCACCTAGCTTCCTGGGACAGTGTAGAGACAACAATTTGCATGGTGAAAACTTATTAACCAAGACTCATTTTTAAAAATATATTTTATTTACCTATTTATCTATCCATATCTATCTATCTATTTATTTATTTATTTTATGTGGTGCTTAGAATTGAACCCAGTGCCTATACATATCTAGGCAAGCGCTCTGCCACTGAGCCACAACTCAGCCCTCTAAGGCTCATTCTTGAAAATTTTGGTCATTTAGTTCCTCAAGCCCATCCTCCCAGTGAAAATGACTCTTCATAATGAACACAAAGAGAATTCTTGGCCTTCCAAGACACAAAGGTTGGTTTGGCTCAAAAAAAGTAAAAAGATTCTGCTAAAGCAATTTTCATAGTTCTTTAGAAATTTCTACAGTTTTCCTTTTTCTCTATTTCTGTTAGAATTGGGGGGTTTATCTTTTCGGGGGGTTGTGGAGGAGAGAGAGAGAGAGAGAGAGAGGGAGGAGAGAGCAAGAATAGAATCTGAAATATAATTTGGAAGGAAGCCAAATGGCCTAGTCCAGTGTTCCAAAATTTTTGCTCAACCCATTGTAATAAAAACATGTTTCATTGGACCCAGATATACAGTTAAACAAACATAAACAAATTGCATATGAAACACTTTTAAAACCCAGAAAGTACCCATTTTCCCATATGAGAGATACTCTATTTTCCATTTACTCTCTTGTATTCCATTTCATTTTAAAAATGCTCATCAACTTCCAGTAAGTTGATTCCCTGACCCACTAACAAGCAGCTGATTGCAGCCTTAAGAATACTGATTTAGTTCGACTTCTGTTCTGATGCAGAAAGCCTTTCCTTATAATAAATTCAATAAAGCCATCCCGCCTTTCTGGGGCAATATCCCAAGCATATCTGTGTATTTTCGTCCTATCAGGGGAACGTAGAGATTCCACTAAACTGAGAAATTAGACCTCTGCATCTCAGGCCTCATGGATCTTCTACTAGAGTGACTTTGAAGTCCAAGTAGATCTAAACAGTTCAAAGCTGTGGTAGTAGGAAAAAAAAAAAAAAAAACTTGACTCTAGACTTGGCCTGTGACTTCAGCTTCCCAAATACTGAGCTTGGACTAGCTGCATCAGGTTACCTAAAGAATTTTTTGATGCACTAGTTCAGAGGCCTTAACTCCAGAATTATGAGCACAAAGCTTGGAAATATGGACATTTTATAAGCTCCCTGCATGATCCCCATGTGACCATGACTAGAAACCTATGACCTGGGATCTTCTTCTAGAGAGTAGTCATGCAATCCACCTTCCTGGTATGGTTGTTAAGGGGAATAAATTGAATTCTATAAATTTTAAAACACATTTTATACACACTCACAAGCAAAAATAACCAAAAGTCTTAGGTGCCAAAGTGAAGGTCTTCTAGACCTTCCAATCAGAGTAAATTAGCAGGGTAATCTGGGCAAATTAGCAATGGTTTTCTGAATTTTGAAGTTTCAGAATCAACTGCAATGTTTAGACTGAGCGTAACTAACAAACCCAAAAAACCACAAAATAAATCAAAAAGTAGCTTACAATCATCCCCCAGCTAGCTTACTCTATCCTTGCTCACCTAGAAAATGATTAATAATTGCTGAAAGTGTAAAGAGATGGATTTCTTTCTCCTAATAAGCTTGCATTTTGCTTGTGGTAACACCAAGGATTTCTTAGAGCTTAGAGAAAAATGTTTCACGTAAATTTTTAGAACTATGACAAAAAGAATCCCTAAGTGAAATGTTGGCCTCTCTGAAATAAAATAACATGATGTACTCTTCTAGTTAATACCTGCATAAAACAAAGGTCTTTGGGTATGCTCTCTTTTTTTTCTCCCCCTTTACAAATGCATATCAAAATGAAGACTCTAAAAAGTCCACCTTATGTCTTATGAATAGGTAAAATCTAAATGAGTCTGTCCTAAAGTGAATTGTGGATGTTAAGTTAATGTACTTTGAAAAGAGTTTATACTGGAAAAATAGAGGTACATAGAATATTCAGTGTGAGGAGAAGATATCAAAGCCTTTTCAGGTCCCTGAAGATACTTTACTTCAGTTCTCTCATGGTGATTATGTAGTAAAGATTTATATTTAATAATATAACATATAATAAGATTTATATATAAAGTCACATTCTATATAATATTTGTACATCAAATTCCATACTTTCTGTCTGATTTGCATTCTGTCTATAGCTACTGGTGGATAAAAGTTAAGTTTCCATGTTAAAAATAAGCAAGTAATTATTTCCCAATGTTGCAAGATATTATAAAAACTGAAGATATTTTAAAAACTGAAACTAAGGGGCTGTACTTGGAATAGTCACTTGCATGGTTTCTACTAGGGCACCTAAAGTATAAATCCCTGTATAAAATAGAATAAGGACTAGTCACTCAGATCACATTATGCTGGACCTATCATTGAAAGCCCCTTCTTCAAAACATGATATAAATTTTCAGGGTAGGAAAACACAATCTTTTGAGGCATGCTATTTAAAGGAAGGTCTAGAATATAAGAAAAATAAATAAATAGAAAAATAGATCAATACTAAAGATGCTTAAAATTATCATACTTGATAGATGTCTGAACAATTGTTTTCCAGTTTCTCCCAATAGTTGAATAAGACAAGCTGCTAGAGAGTATTTTTTTTTCATCTTTCAAAGCTAGATGTAATCAACTCCCAGCTACTAGTCAACCTCAAAGGAACTTTGGAATGTGCTGATACAGGGAATAGACAATCAGAAAGGAGTATGAAGGATATTGACTCAAGTTTTTTGGTCCTCCTCCCTTTTATTCCATTACTGACCAGAGGATAACAACACAGCAACATGTGCTGGGAAACACTTTGTAGTTTATGAATTCCCTTCATCTGTGTTATCTTATTTGACCTTCAGGGTATTTGGTAAGGTAGGCAGGATCTGTCTCTGGAAACATTGTCTAAGGTAAACTAAATAAGATGAGGTGTCTGGGGAAAGGAGGACACTTGTCTACTGATCAGTTACTGAGACCATAAAGCCCAGTCTTTGGATTTATTCCCAGAGCTCTGAGCTTGATCTTACGATGCAGCAGAATATGCTATGCATGTAATTACCAAAATATAGAAGCAGAAAGACTCAAATGATGAATGAAGAAGCAGCTTACATTTCCATCCTGGACATTTCAGACGAGATTCTTCCAGTGAGGAACAACACGGCATAGTGTTAGGTCAAAACATAGGCAATTATGAAATAGTCAGAACAGACTGCTTTATGTCGTTTATCTTAGAGAGAAAGTCATTTTCTAGATTCAGCTGTGAAAACTGGAGTCTGAGCCCCGACTCTGACACTGTTTTGTTATGTGACCTTGACCGAGGCCAGGTAACTTTCCCTGAACTTGTGTCCTCATCCATGAAATGCACAAAATACTGTTTATCTCATGGGACAGTTGAGAGGATGAAATACATGATGTGTTGAATATCCATCTCATGAACTATTTCCACTATATAAAAATGTGAGCTTTTACACTGGATCAGCTTTGGGATGAGCTGGTGTTTTGCAAAATCAGAAACAGCTCCCCCTGGTGAACATGTGGCCCCTTACTTCTGACTCTGAGTCATTTTGAGTTCTCCTCACTCCCTCAATCCAGTATCTAATTATCCACTAAATATTTCTCACTTTATATCCTAAATGATTATTTAATCCACTTTTTCTATTTTTATATCAGTGCCCTGTTTTAAGACCTCCATAATATCTCTTGACTAGATGGTTACAACAATCTCAAAACTGGTCTCCTTACTTCTAGTCTTGGTTCTTCCACCTTTTTTCTTGAAGCATATAAATCTAACAAAATGCCTTCTAATAACCTACAGAATAAAATCCAGCTCATTTCCATAGCATCATTTGTCCACCCCCCCCCCCCCCCGCCGCAGCCTGATCTTTATCAAACTTCCCTGCCGTGTCCCCTGTCTCTTTCACCTTACTTAGTTTTAGTAACAAACAGCAAATTATTTTTAGCTTTCCATGCACACAATCCAATTCGCTCTTCTGTGTGTGACTCTGGAAGATATCATCTGGTTTGACTTAATAAGCTGCCTTATCTGACAGACAAATGCTCCATGGCAGGAGCTCCCCAGTTGGAGCCCCATGGGCAAGTTCTGTAAACACTAGACCTCTAGACTGGCTGCTTTCCTCACTTGAGTTCCCTTGCCCAATAAAAAATATATAAATGGGAGATCAACAAAGGTCGAAGAGATGTGACACCTCCAAGGCATTTCCATAAAGAATTGTAATGAGGCTTTGTTTTCAACCTGGATCCTTGATTTCAAGGAGACTGCTCGCAGTCATTACAGCAGACTCTGTCTAAAGGGACGTGGCAGGCAGGTGATCAGTCTAGATGTCAGAAAACCACTGTGGTATCTGGTGTCTCCCAGAACCCTCAATGACTCCAACACAAACAGTGACTCAGGACCCCTTTATATCCGGAAACAAGCGGACACTCTTTGTCAGCACACTTCTGAAAGGTTTTGACTTTTGATCCAGAAGGAAATACAGGTGAAGGCTAATTTGGTGACTGAGGGCTGAATAGAAAGAGGACATGAAGTTTTATTCTTGCTGCCTGACACCATGATTGCCTCTATGGTTCAATTAGCTGTGTCTTGAAGAAACAGGGCAACACGAGTCTGATGAGCCTGGATGGAAGCCCGATCATACAGGTTAGGTTTCAATTGTTTTGTGGCTCAACCAAGACCATGTGACCCCAGTATTGGAATTACCTGAGTACTCTAGAAGGGGTAGATCACATTTTTCCTCTCTCCATGCAAGTCTTTTTATCTGGACATGCCTTAAGTTCTCTCAGACATAATTTCAAGATACAGGAAGCAAAGAGTTAGATTTCAGATTTGTCTTTTAAATAAATGCTTTTAAAAGCATTATAGAGTAGGAAAAATACTACTCCTGGAGTCACACGCAAATATATTAAATCTTAGTGCCATTTATCAACCATGGGTTTTGCATGAGTCACACAGTCTCTTCAAGATTCTAGCTGCCTACATGTACAAAGAGGATGGCTAATGCCCATCCAGTAGGATTGATTTAAGGGTGAGATAGATACTTGTATGTGAGAGGGCCTAGCATTATAATTAGCACTCAGGAGGAACTGTGTCTTTTTATTTTCTTTCATCATCATTGCTAATGGCCAATCTCTTTGTTTTGAAAATAACTAGGTTTTTCTCCCCTGACCTCCTTCTACTCAGATTTGAAAGCTGCGGGTCCAGAAAAATCATTGTGGCTGTTTGTAATAAAATCAGATGGATGACTAAACCAGCCAGAGGAAAAATAGGGCGGCTCCACGAGGGAGACATGACAGAGGGCTTGGCTGAGGAGTGTAATTTAGAGCATCCATCATCTTTGGCCCAGGGAGCAACACTGTAGTCTAAGCCTGACTTGAGCTCTTATTTCTTCCAAGATGTTAAGAACTCATTTAATAGTGATGAAGACTCGTCATAGTGCTTGTTATAGCTGGGTTGTCTTTGCTAAGATAATTTCTTATATGCTGCTGTTATACATTCATGCAAAACAATGCATTCCTACAGAGTAAGGAACTTAATATGCCCTTCGTGAATACATTCAGGTAGCCTATATAAACTCCCCAGAATAGTACACACAGGTCGGTAGATATATGTGCATGCCGGAATTCAATCAGGAGAGGATCCACGGTTTTTATTAGGCTCTCAGTGAAGTCTGTAACCAAAAAGAGTTTTTAAGAATCACTGCTACTGCTACAGAGCGAATGACCTTATTTGTGACAGCTATAAGAGACAGTTTCAACAGTGTGTTTTTCCTGAAATCTCAAAACATGTGTCTTGATGAAAACAGAATTCAAGCCATACAGTTTCTTTGAACAGTACAACGTGATAATAGAGTTTTTACTACATTTGCAAGCATGGGGGCACACACCTATAATCCCAGCAACTCTGGAAGCTGAAGCAGGATGATCACAAGTTCAAGGCCACACTCAGCAACTTAATGAGGCCTAAGGAACTTAGCAAGAAGGACTGGGTTTAAAAAAAAAAAAAAAAAAAGTGGCTCAGTGGTGAAGTGCCCCTGGGTTCAATTCCTGGTGCCCCTCCCCCAAAGTTTTTTTGTTTTTTCTTTTTACATTTGTTTCTTAGCTACTCCTACAGACTGCCCAAGGTCTTTCATAAAAGTTGATAAAAAGCACTTAATTTTATGATACTCTTCTAACCTTAAACTTTCCCTAGTATTCCCTCAAATATCAAAAATAAGTTCTGTTTTTCTCAAATGACAGTTTCTTTGAGCATGGCTTGGAGTTTCCTCTTACATTGTCCAGGTAACTCATGTGCATTACTTACAAATAAAACCTCTGACTATTGGAATACCCTCCAGCAGATGTGAAACAGAGCTGCTTCGGACATGGCCCACCCACAACCCGGTATTAGCTGAGTGACAATGGTGCAATCACAGTGGTGAAGTGGATTTTGCTGGAAATTGGTGGCTGGGAGTATTTGAAAAGAAGAAACTAAAGTGACTGCCTCTATCACGAAAATAAAAACTGACAATTCAGAGGAAGAAACTGCATTCTTTTCCCCTTGCCCTCTAGTCTATACTAGGGGAGTCCTGAAGGCCTGAAGGGATGCCCCACAATCAGGGGACACCTTGTCACAGAGATGCCTTTCTGACCTCTTCAATTTCCTGAGAGGTGAGGCCCACTTGAAAGGTTAGCAGTTGGTAGACAAAGGAATGTTCAGTTGGACCATTCCAGTCCCCGACAGTTCCTGCTATTGCTTTTCATTTCCTTCTTAAACTTCCTTCTCTATACTATTGCTAACAGGGAAAGGACGCAGACCAGATAGAGCAGATGCTCCCAGAAGTGCTGGGAGAGAGAACAAGAAGCAAGGGGGGTTGGGGGGACTCCCCAGGAAGCTCCTGAGTTTAGCAAGTGTGTGGTCTGGGGAGGAGGGAGTTGACACCACATGCTGTCTCCTCAGACACCCAGCAGGCAGTGTGAAAATGGCCCAAACCACAGGCTTGGAGTTCCACAAACCCAAATGAAACCCCATTATCCATGCTGTGTTGGCAAACGGTGGAACTTAGGAGAGGTCTTCCTCATTGCAAAGTGGAGATGATTATAGCCACCTCCCAGTAGGCCATAGTGTGTTAAGGTGATAATGCTTGAAAAGTACATGGTGGACATTCAGTAAATGCTAGCTTAAGCCTAGATACTTTTATTTCACAGGATTAAATTTTCTGGGAAACTGAGATATAACCCTTTAAAATCTCATTTTTAAATAATAATGTTTCTAAAATATGGTGAATATACAGTTGGCTTTTCATATCCACAGATACCATATCTATTGATTCAATCAACCATGAATGGAAAAATTTTGAAAAAAAAATACAATACAACAATAAAAACATAAAATAACACAAAAATAATACAATAATAAAAATGTAAACAAAAAAATAGTGTAACAACTCTTTACATAGCATTTTACTTTGCAGTACATATTATAAGTAATTGAGAGATGACTTCAAGTACACAGGAAGATGTAGAAATTTCTGTACAAATGTTGTACCATTTTATGTAAGGGACTTGTGCATCCATGGATTTTGAAATCAATCCTCCAAGAATACCAAGGGAAAACTATATATTATATACATTTACGTATATATACATATATACATATGCATCATTATATATTCTTATATTCTTATAAGCAAATGTCATCAAACATAATTTAGCCTGTTTTTTTGATGGTGAAAAGGAACATTTTTATGACTATTTAAAACAATTTTAAAAATACTTTTTATGTCAGTCATTGTTCAGCATATCAATGGATACCCTATGCTGTAATTCACAGAGCTATTGGACATTGTTGTTACCCTTGGGCTGGTAGCCTGGAGAAGAAAGCTCTCTGGTTTGCTGAGGTGTGTAGTGTTATTTCCTATCTGGCAGTCACCATTCCTACTGCTATTTAACTTTTTCTTTTGACCCACTCTAATTTAGGAGGGTTCTTCTAGTCTGGAAAAAGCTCTTAGTAAGGGTAACAAGAGCAAATTATCTCTGTCCTTAAAACAAGAGGGACAGGGCCCTGATTAATCTGAAGGTTTTTTTCTGTTTTGTCTCCACAAGTGTTAGTACATGGACTCAGACCTTATTTCTCCTTTCCTACTACTTCATTTCATTTGCTGCATGGGTAGAGTGTTGCCATATTTAGAATATGTGTTCTTTTGAAAGTGAAGATTAGCTGGTATTTAATGGAGCTTATTTCCCCAGTAATAGAAGTCTTAACTTGGAAGCTTGGAACTCTCCTCTCAGTTCAGTGAATGTTAAATCTGTCATGTGAAGGTCACTGAACTAGGTTTACCTATAGGGTATAAGATGAATGAGAACTGGATCCTGTCTGAAGCAAGTCTAAGACATGTAAACCGTCCTCTGAGGCAAAATCAGTTACATTCTATGATGAAGTCTTAAATGACATTTGGAAAAATCCAAGGATAAAGAATAGTTTCTGAAGACCAACTTCCTACAGGTATGGCAGGACATTTCCGGTCAACTTGGCAATAGGCAGGTTTCTACCATATTGACTGAAAAGAAGGTCATCCAAAGAGAGTCATCCAAATAGAGCACAAAGGTATAGACACACTTAGAGAGAATTTTCATTTGATTGCAGAGTGAAGTATTTAAAGAGTTAGAGTAGCAGATAAATCTGGAGAAATATAGTAGATCACATCCTTAAAGGCCACCCTGAGTAAGGAATTCTGTGTCCTGGAGACTTCAGACCAGATTAAATTCTGCTGAAATCACTCAGGTGGCTCCATGTAAACCAAATGGCAGAGGACAAGACATGTGAACGTGCAGTCACATCTTGCTTCATGATGGAGAAGATGCTCTGGGAAATACTTCATTGGGTGATTTCATATGTTGGTGATCATCTTAAAGCGCACTTATACAACCTACATGGTGTTTGCTGATCAAGCAATACACCTCCTTGATGCCATTAAGAAGCGTGGCGAACTTGGTGTATACGAGGCTGCTGCTGGCATAACACAACACACTATTTTACAGCAAACTTCTTTATGAGTGGAAAGAGTGCTCTCTAAAATAATGACAAAAGTACAAGGATAGTCAATACATAAACCAGTAACGGTTGTTTACTATCATTTTCAGTGTGACATACTACATAAAATTGCGTGTGCTCTACTTTTGTACAACTGTTATCATGGTGGGTCTAGATACAGCAGTGTCACTCAGTGTTACTCGAGTAACGTGTTGCTCTAGGACATGATGACAGCTACGACATCACTAAGTGGTAGAAATTTTTCAGATCCTCTAGAACCTTATGAGATCACTGTGATGCATGTGGTCCATCATTGACCAAAACATCACTATGAGACAAGTGACTGTACTTAGATGGTTATCAGTTCAGGAAAAAGAGACTAGAGGACTGGGGATGAGAGTCCTTGCCTGGCACATATGAGGGTTGGGTTCGTCACCATCCCTACAAACAAAAGCATAGAGACAGAGAACGAGAGAGAAAATCTAGTTTTACCTCCGGTTTTTAAGTAATTTGAGAGGAGAAATATCTGGGCCAGCCTGACTAGGATGCTAGCAAACTTTTATATTAAGCACACAGCCTCTCTTGTAAACATGACTGTTCCAGGAAGACTCAAAGTACATTTTTGAAAGGACCACGTAATTAGCTTAATTCAGGTTCAGCATTTGGATCTTGGTGTCTCTATAGACCTCATGTCTAATGACATTTTGTTCTGTTTTGTTGTATTTTTTATCATTATTTAAGTCACCTTTGACTGTCCTTCTGAAAACTGTGGGACTATAAGTCAAAAAGTCTATTTAGAGTACTTAACAGAAAATTTAATCAAAATGCTGAGCCAAATTTCAACTAAAAAGGTATTAACGTCAGTGGAATTGTGATTCAGATTCAGATTGTCAGGGTAATGCCGTTCAGCCAAATAAAGGTTTGCCACACAGTTCCAGACATTTAGAAAGTAATGAGATATTGAGCATAGAATAGAAAGGGAAACTATATTCAAAAAACCAAAGCTACTCAGTATGCTAGAGTACTACAGAATACAGACACATCATTTGTATCTTCTCTTTCTCAGTGTAGTTGTATTTTTCATATTCAGACACATCACACACGCACATGTCCTTTCATGCTTTAGTCACATGTGGTAATGTGTACTGAACTGATGGAAGGGGGTGGATGTTTAAATTCAGACTCAAAATTTCTAAAGATTTCCGTAAACATCACTTTAAAAAAAAATATTTGATCTTATTAGTTATACATGACAGATGAATAAATTTATGCACTTTGATATATCATACATAAATGGAGTATAATTTCTCATTTTTCTGATTGTACATGTTGTAGAATCACATTGGTCAAGCATCATTATTATATATAGTAATAATGATGCTTGTTTCAATCTACTATCCTTCTTACCACCATACCCCCTCCTCTTCCTTCACTCCTCTCCATCTTATCTAAAGTAACTCTATTCTTCCCTAGCTCCCCACCCCCATTATGAATTAGTATCCACATATCAGAGAAAACATTCAGACTTTGTTTCTTTGGGATTGGCTTATTTTGCTTAGCATGATATTCTCCAACTCCATTCATTTACTGGCAAATGCCATAATTTCATTCTTCTTTAAGGCTGAGTAAAATTCCATTGTGTATGTGTGCATGCATATATTTTTTTTTAAATCTGTTCATCTGTTGAAGGGCACCTAGATTGGTTCCATAGCTTAGCTATTTGAGTTGAATTGCTATAAACATTGATGTGGCTGCATCAGTGGTAATATGCTGATTTTAAGTGCTTTGGATATAAACCAAGAAGTGGGATAGCTAAGTCAAATGGTGGTTCCATTCCAAGTTTTCTGAGGAATCTCCATACTGCTTTCCATAATGGTGCATTGGGAATGCACCAGCTTGCATTCCCTCCAGCAATGTAAGAGTGTATCTTTTCCCCACACATCATCGCCAACATTTATTGTTTTTGGTGTTCTTTTGATAATTGCCATTCTGACTGGGGTGAGATGAAATCTTCAAGTAGTTTTGATTTTTGTGTTTCTCTAATTTCTAAAGATGTTGAACATTTTTTCATATAGTTGTTGAACAACTTCAACTATCACTTTTAAGGGGGGAAGTTAATTCAGTAAATCATAGTAAAGATGTGTGTATTTTAATTTTGGAAATTTTAAGAACTTATCTTAGGCCCAGATTCCATTTCTAGAAAATATGGATTGCAATGAGCCATTTAGGTTGCTAAGCTTGCTGCATGCAAGGCAAATGTGGTCTTCATTGCCAACCTCTGAGATAAGATCCATTTTATGGATTTTACTTGGAGAGAGAACCTGGCAAAGGACTTGCTTTGGAGGCAGGTGATGAATACAGTTCTAGATCATGCTGTCCCAGATAAACACTGTGTAGAATCATTTTGATAGATTGTTGAAAAATAATCAAGACTGTACAGAATCTTAACATTGCCTAACAGAAGAAACAGAAAAAAAAAAAACATTTCTAGTTTATGAGGGGAAATGGAATTTCTTACCCTTTTCATAATAATAGGGAAAGAGGAAGACCTTATTATTGGAACTAGATAGGATACTTTACTTTTATATATTTTACCATTTATAACCCTTAATTAAAATGGTAATTAATTTTACAAATAAATGATAGTATTGATTTTTACTCATGTAGCACTTTATATATACAAATACTTTTTTTCTCATTTAATACCACAATCACCTGAAGCAGGTATTTTACAGTTATATAAGCTGAGTCCTTGAAATATTAAGTGTTTTTTTTCAATGTTACACAGCTCATTAGCATCAAAGCTAGAACCTGTTTTCATGTCTGAATGCAAATATAATAATTCTGAGAGGTTTGATTTCTGGAGTTATGGGGGATTAAACAAAAGGATCAAAATTAATCTAACTCTTAATTAAGATTGTCAAAATAGGCATATTTACATACTATCACAAGTGGAAAACTTAAGAGCTGAGAAGTGGTCCAGTATTCAGTTGCTCTGGTAAATTAAGTATTTTAATTAGAGAAAGTTTGTGTTTCATACTCAACTATAGATAATAACTCAAACGCTAGTTTTCAAACAATTACATAACAGTACCTTTAGTACTAAAATTACATTTGATGTCATTTTGTCTTTGGGTGAACTAGAAAACATGCTAGTTCTTTATGTAGCTTATCATAGTCACAATTATGTAATTAATTGCTATTGCAATTGCCTTGGAGTTTTTTGGTACTTAGTACTTGGTAATAGACATCAATGGCAGGGGGAAAAGGTGCCACTTCTCCCACTCCAGGGCTTCCTAAGACTGCTACTTATTTAAAATCTAAGTCCTTAACTTGACAATTAAGACTTGCATTGCTGGGTCTTGACAACCTCATCTCATGTCACTCTTCACCTCAAACACCACACAATCTATGTATGTGTCCCTTGATGAGTAGATAAGGAAAAACAAAAGTCGGTGACAGCTATCTAATGGAAGGAGTGCTCGCAGGTATCAGGAACTGAACTCTCTCACACAAGTCAAGGGTGACAGTAGGTGCTGTATCTCCAGCCTAGAAGAGTCTCTGGCACATGATAGATGTTCAACAAGTCTCTTTTTTTTCAATTTCTGAATGACAAGATGAAGAAATCTTCTGATAGTGATCCACAATACTCCAGAAATTTCAGGACTCTCAACATTGAGTGAAATGCTGGCTTTGTATCCCCACCCCAACTGGAATATTGGTGAAGAGAACACTGACCAGTGATGGGAAAAGTCGCCACTCTGAGCTTGCCAAGTAAATACGTCGACCTAGAATCAGAGGATCAGTGCAGATCAGCACATGAATTTAAATGTTAAAAATGGAAGCAAAGAAAGAGAATAATAATATGACCATTTAGCCCAAGAAGATGCTGAGGGACTGGCTTAATAAATCTGCATGGCTTCAAAGGTTTATTATCCAGGAGAATTAACTTGATAAAAGACTAAGGAAGAGCAGGTTTTCAATGCAACTGGATGGATTTATGTGTTACTCAGCTGCATAAAATTTATGACAGTAGACTTTGTTACCTATTGGGATTTATAGACAAAGGATGGGTGAATGGAGGACAATGGATGATTGTTATTATAAATCTTGCAAACAGAATCAATCCACATGTATCCCAGAGGCCTTAAGTCCTTTCAAAAGAATTTAGGGCTCAACGGTACATTTAGTTCCTTTTAAACCTTTTATTTCTGTGTGCATTTATCTGATAGCTGATCTTTTTAAAAGTATTAATAACTCCATGCTAATGTGTTTTTAACTTTTTAAACCATTCTCGTTCCTTTTTGGAAGTAGGCTTCACAGATCCTAAATAAACTTGGCTGAGAGCCGGTGGTAGGTTGAATGAGGCAAGCCTTGTAAATCTTCTTTCCCTTTGCATGTCTCTTGCCTCTACTATGTAGTAGGTTAGAATAAACCAAAGGAATATATAAAGGTTATGTTCCAAGTTTCTCATTTAATTGACCTCTGGAAAGTACAATGCAAAGCATCACATAGCATGTGTAGTAATGGTTTATACATTTTTAACAAAGAACTTGCTCCTTCCTTGATAAAAGATAAAAAGGCCAGGGCATATGAAAAACACTTCTGTTATTGCTCAGTTGGTTTTCTTCTGGATTTATTTTCCTGTTGAAAATGTTTTTTTGTTTTTTTTCTAAATGAGGTATGATGAATTACAACTCAATTGAATTCTTTCGTTCCTACCTGAAAAACAGAGCCTATCAGAGCAGACCATTAATTCAGTACTGTCTACATGTCAGTGTCAGGCTGGGAAGATGGACAGAGACAGAGAAGCTGTGAACAAGGAGAACAAAGGAGAGGAAGAGAAGAGGGAGACCATTTGACAGCTCAAGGTTCTAATGGAATAGGTCGTATTAACTATCTAAAGAGTTATTCTTTAAGGAGAGCCTATGTCTCCCTACTAGGCCAGAAGCAGGAAGTTCCAAATTCTTTATACTGAACCTCTAGCTCAAAAAGAAGGAGCTCTGGCTTGCCTTCAGACCTCCTGGGAGGATCACCTGATCCATTAGTTTGTAACAGACTCACACAAAGAGATGATCACCAATGCTATTTTTTCCTGTAGCTCCAGAGAGTTATGTTGCTTGCTGTGAGTCTTTGAATCCCCACTTATCTATATTTTATTTTGTTTTAATTAGTTATACATGACAGTAGAATGCACTTTGATACATTATATGTAGTGGAATATGATTTCCCACTTATCTTTTATGATAAATGTTAATTACATTTCTTGAGGCTAAGTTTTGTTTTGTTTTGTTTTGTTATGACTGTGGTAGCCAAGAAAAGCTTGTGATTTTGAAAACTGAATTATCTTTACATTTTGATGTGTTTTTATTTCCAAAGGAATAGACCTATAGAAGCTATATGTGTTGAAATCGGGCATTTAGTTTCTCTTAATCAGTTAAAATAGTTGATTTCTCCTTGTTCTGTAACTGTAAACACTTCAAGAAATGCAAGAGAAATCTTCATGAAGTGATACCCTATGTATTGCAGGTGTTATGCAGGGCTCTTAATATTCATTTAAAACTTACATGAACTTTTTTGATCAGTAGATGAGGAAACTGAGGTTGGGAGGTTAAGCAGCTTGCTTTGCTCCTGGAGGTAATAGAGACGAGAGTGGAACCCACATCTCGAAGCTCAAAGCTCACACTTTCCATACAGCTGAGTATGTTTTCCATGGATCTTGGTAGTGTATATACAGCTTAGTTTACCTGCTTAAAATTCTTAGCGATTTCACTCAGTTCCACCATTACATTAATATTGGCATAGCAAACATCAAATCCTTTTGTATCAAATATATTCCATGGCATCTTCTTGAATATTTTCTTCCCTATCAAAGGTCAAACATTTCTTTTTGAAAAAATGCATATTTAGTCTATTGGAGTTTTCAGTTGCCTTTTAGAAATCTCTGTTGTCTCATATGAATTTTCATAGATTGTTGAACCTCAAGGTGCCATCCATATCTGACTCATTTGTGATCTATTGATATTAGAGCATACCATTACAATTTCCCCACCTGGAAGTGCTGGGGAGGGATATTGGCCAAATTAATTGTTATATTATGTGCATATGTGAATATGTAACAGCAAATACCAGTATTATGAACAACTATAATGCACCCATAAAAATATTTGGAGAGAAAAAATAAAAATTTACCCCAAAATACTCAGCTCAGAGAGACTGGGTGCTGTCTTGTAAACAAGCACAGCTTCCTAAGCACAAAGATCATCCGGATTTCCTTTGAGTCACCTAAACATCAAGGTAAAGCATTCAAACCAAAGAGCACATACCACCAACTTTGAACAATTTGTTTTGGTTAAAATTATAAATATGTAGCATAGACAATAAACATTGAGTGACTCCCATGACCTGGGTACTGAGAGACACTAAGCATATTTCCTAGCACTTGCTTTTATTAAGCATCCCATGTCTTCAGCAGTAGAAGAGGCACTTGAAGTTATAAGTATCATAAAATGTCATGGAAGGGTCTGGCCTCCATCTAACTGGCCTTAGGTCTTTCTATAAGAACGTCTTATGAATTAGATTACAGTAACTATATTTAAAACTTAGAGGAAACACTGATATGCAAAGAACCTTAATCCTTCCTGACAGAAATACAGTGACCATCATAATGAATAGACCTTGCCAGTCTGGAGTTGCTGTCAATATGCGGCATTATGCCCAGGGCAATTAAATTTGCCTGTTTTTCATTACTAAGACTAAATGTTTGGCCTGAATTTATGCAGAAAATAAGTAATTCCATTACATGTGATTCACCTTTAAGTAACCCTCTAACTGGATGAAGACTCAAGTTGAAAACTTACATTTATTATAGAAATAATCTATTTAGCAAACATTTATTAGTTTACCTTATGTTCACCAGGAAGCATACAGAGGTTTGAACATGCAAAGTACAGTTCTTGTGTTTAATAAATGTGCAACCTAATTTGACAAAAACAAAACAAAAAACAAAAAACCTTTTCATTAACAAAAAAAAATCACATGGGAAGGGGTTGTTTTTAATAAGAAGGCAAAATGAATTGTGATAATAAGATACTCTAAAGGCATGAGGAATCTGGACTCCGGAGTCAGACAGGGTTTCGGAATGTTGTCTGCCAGTTACTGCCTGTGTGACCTGGCGCCAGCTATTTCTCATGCCCCATGCTATACAATCTATATGATAATAGCTCCCACCTTGTAACATTGTGTTAGGCCAAGATAAGGAAGTTTCTGGCAAATTTCCTGAAATATACTCAATAAATTGTCCCTATTCATTTTTATGATGTGTTTTGGGCTGAACTCAGTTTTTCAATGTACCATTGTGCACATTCTCCACCTAAAAATGTAATGAGCTCACACTATGCCCCTCCCCCTGAGCCTCTGCTTGCAGGCCTAATGCCCATGCATTCAGACAGGTCCATCTTGTGCAGTTTGAGGCTCCTTCTCCTTCCCTCATACTTCCAAAATACAAAAATGGATGCCAAAACCGATGTGATTCTGCAATCTGTATTTGGGATAAAAATGGGAGTTCATAACCCACTTGAATCTAATGTATGAAATATGATATGTCAAGAGCTTTGTAATGTTTTGAACAACAAATAAAAAAAATTTTAAAAAAAATTTTTAAAAAATTTTAAAAAAATGGATGCCAAAACAACTGAATCTCAATGGAATGCAGATTGCAAAAATCAGGACAACTCATTTTTTTTAACAATTATACAAATACTGACTGACTTTTAAAAATAAAATAGTTAAACAAGCAAGAATTGGGTGATGTGCCTGTTGAACTGGGCACAACTCTGGGTACTGCAATAGTCATCAGGATCACTCTGCGAGAAGTTGGTTGACTTGGGAAGCAAACAGACTTTGTCTCAAAATCTTGGTCTCTTATGTTTCTTTAATGATTTCAGAAGAAGAACATACTCACTTTGAGTCTGTTTCATAATCCCTAAATAGGGAGTCAGTTACCTTCCAGGGTTGTTGAAAGAATTAGCCTATTATGCCCAGTGCTTGACACAGAGTACTCCATAAACAGGAGCTGCCTTCCCCTCACTCCTAGTGATTACAGAGAGACAAACTGACACTGCTTCTCCAAATCTCATGTCCAGCAAGGAGATGGGTTGTGTTTGCAAAGTAGCACAGTACTTAGATTCTCTATGTTGCTGCAAATGAGAGTTCTCACGTAGTCAAATTCAGACTTGAACCCAGATCTTTGAATGCCAAAGACAGCCATACATTTTTCATCCTTCTCTGCTGTCTTCCTACTTCTGTTTTGGGGGAGTATTACATGGGGAGACATGCATGAGATGCATTAGAT
This sequence comes from Callospermophilus lateralis, assembly GCF_048772815.1. Taxonomy (NCBI): domain Eukaryota; kingdom Metazoa; phylum Chordata; class Mammalia; order Rodentia; family Sciuridae; genus Callospermophilus; species Callospermophilus lateralis. The sequence continues at coordinate 90,725,883 of NC_135311.1, read as the reverse complement.
TCCCTATTAACCGTGTCTCTGTACTGACCCTAAACTCCAACCTTACTGCCTCTTCCCAAAGCTGCTCCTCTTCCTCCAGAGCTCTAGGTCACTGAGGAGCTGGCTTTGTTCCTAGTCCTTGCCTTGTCTAGCTCGGCTCAGAAGCACAGTGTGGGGAGGAGTGGGAAGCAGAGGAGAAGTGATCCAGAAATGTGATTCCCCCAAAGTGGCGCTTTCTTAAGGATCTTAAAGGTAGTTTACATGGGTGTTTAACATCAGCAATTAGACAAAGCAATGTGTAAGCCAGGCTGTGAAATGAGTAAGCAGAACAGGCAGAAACAGCGTCTTCAAAAGGCTGCCCCCCAACAATCAAAGACACAGCCAGCACCAGTCACCACCTACCTCCACCCACCCCCAATGTTAGAAAACCAGGCTTTCTCCTTAACTCTTCCTTTCATCTCTTCCTAGCCCAGTCTGTTTAAAATGGCTCTGTGATAAACTAATTGCTGCCAAGATGTTAGGGAGATAACCATTCCACATGTGACCTCTCCTCGATGTCATCTTACCAGCTAACAATGGAAAGGAAGGAGTCCAGGACACAGAGAGGAAGAGGGACTTCTTGGTGGGATCCTCCACCTACACTTCTAGGCATCTTCTATGTGGCTGGTCCTCACCTTATACTTACAGGATGCCACCTCCTCAGTTATCTCCTGTTTAGGACTCAGCCAGAACCATGCTAGCCCTTCATTATCAGTGCAACAGAGTTCTCTCCCTTTGGATCTTTGTTTTGATATTGGCAGGGAAAAGTCCTTTTATTTTTCAAAAACACTTAATTTTTACCCTCCCCTTCTCAGTAAAGAATAGGTGACCAAAATCTATGCTAGAAACAATTCAACTGCAGAAATTAATGTTACAGTCTTCATGTAGTTATGGAATCAAAAGTGGGAATCACTGGATAAAGTGTTTTTTAAGCTTATCAGATTATCAGAGTATCTGAAACTTGTTATTTTTAGAGTATCCTTAAATATCATTTCTCCTTTTTGAAAAGTTTCTTTGAATATTTTTTCTTATAGACTCTCAAAAGACATAGTCATCCTTCTCCATTCACTTTTAACAGTGTGATTGCTTCTTCTAAAATTTTCTGAAAAAAAATGATTATAATAAGAACAACGAATACTTTATAACTTCATTTGCTATAATCTTTTGGTTTTCTTCATACTTTTCCATACTTCAGACTTCTCAAATCTTTCACTTTCCTGAGGGATAATTTTTTTTCTTTTCTTTTATTTATTTTTTTTTTCATCTTTCATACATTTGATTCAAGTGAGTTATGAACTTCCATTTTTACCCCAAATACAAATTGCAGAATCACATCAGTTACACATTCACAATGTTTACATAATGCCATATTAGTGACTGTTGTATTCTGCTGCCTTTCCTATCCCCTACTACCTGGGGGATAATTTGATCAATGCTTTTTCTTATTAAACAACTTGATTTGCATTTTTTTCTGGAATTTCACATATATGATATATTGCTACTTATATTTCATGTATAGGTGTATTCTATGTATTAGAAACATGACTTTCAGTGTTTGTGCTACTTTACAAACACAATCCATCTCCTTACAAATTGACATAGCATTTTATGAAAGTATGCAAATTCTTTTATCTCATTACTGGCTGATTTGGTATATATAGGCCAAGAGGTTGAAACACAAACAGAATGTAATTTGTATTAAGCTGTGTGATTAGAAATGATGTTGGGAATGGTTTTTATGTCTCCTAACTTCGGATACAATGTGCTTTTTACTTGAAAATGGATAACTCATTATGTTCTTTAATTCCTGTTGTTTGTGATCCAAATATGGTGGTCAAAATAGGATAGGATCTGTGGAAAACTACTATAGCCTATTCTATTACTAATTTAGTACAATAATTACTGAAATTTGTGTGTATTTTCTAATCTATTTGGTAGGGTATGCTATCTCTTATAGACTGGGCTCCCAGAGATCAAGAACTTGAAAGCAAAAGATAAAAACATTAGTTTTGTGGTCTTAAAATCACCAGTCATGATTTGTGAATATAGCATTTATTATGAAGCAAGGCTAAACTGGAAGCATAGAGAAATCATTTAAAAGAGTATAAACCCAAGGAAAATTGTAGGAAGAAAACAATGCTTATGTGACTATGATATTTTTTTCCCTATAAGAAAACACAACCATTGGAGGTGAGAGAGAAGTAAAAGGTTTTAACAAAAAAAAAATTTTAAATGAAAGGGGGAGAAACTGTATCCCTAAATATTATGGGTAGATAGTTTTAAATGTCAATAAGTTTTCCTATAAACTCATCATTTGAAGAATAATACAAAATAGTTCTATATGGGAGGAGATTTTTTTTAAAAAAACAAAAACTGACATTTTAAAGACCTAAATATCTTAAATGGTATGATTATTACAATGCAAAATTAGACTGCACAGAGACATTTTGGAGATTATATTTGAGCAATATCCTAAGAGGCAGATAATAAATGACTCAGATAATCTGAGCGATTTGGGCTGACTCACATGTTTTGGAAGAAGGTGTCATCAAATCCCTGATTCTGTCAGTGTTTTTCCCTTTGTTCCACCTGGTAGTGCCAAACAAATCCCAAAGCATCAGTGAGTTTTCTACCTCCAACTTTTCAAATCAACATTGGCATTTAGTATATTTGAAAAACATTCCCTAACATAAGTAACACAGGCCACATGTTTGCTGGCAACGTGCAAGAGATAGGAAACTCAGACAGAGCCTTGACTAGATAGGAGCAGAGACCCAAGACTGGGTTTGGTTTGTCAGGATAGAAGAAAGGGGAATTTTTACCCTACTGCTGCCTGAATGGTGCTTCTTGGAACACTTATAATCAATAAATATTATCTGGTACCAGTGTGAGATATAAGGGAACATACAAATAAGGAGGCATTGGCCTCTATTCTATAAAGGCTTGGTCTATCACAGAAACTGAGGTAGTAACTAATGAGTGGTGACATTTGATATAACATATATAAACAACATTCTAGTGGAAGAGCCCAGGATAGTCAGTGTCTTTCACCACTAGAATTGAGAGGCCCTCACAGAAGATGTAGCATGTGGCTTGGGCCTTAAAGAATGAATTAAAATCTCAACCAGAGGTAAGGATCTTGTACACAAGGAAGAGACACTGGTACTAATGTTGAGGTATGTTCAGAGAATGGTTAATAATCCAATCTAGCTTTGAAAAAAAATGGAAGACCTAGGAAAGAATGAGATGGAAATATAGAGTTGTGTCAGGTCAATATAGTTCTCTTGGTAGAGTTCACATGAGCCATTTCTTAGTATGATCTCAGTCTCAAGAATATGTCCAACCTGGAAATGGCTATTCTAAATCTGTGATTCAGTTTTTTGACAGAGCCTCAATCTAGGTGATGAATAACAGTAGTCTAAGAAAAGCTTGCAATTCTCTCCATACCCATACGTCCTTATGTTGCTTGTAGTGCTACGAATTTACAGTGCCAAGTTCTGATAAACATCTATGGAAAATGTAATAATGAGTCATGTATATATGCACAAACACATACATAAACTTGCTTTTGAACATGCAAGTTTAACAGCTGATGCAACTTCCAAACTAAGTTTACTTGTGCTGCAATAGAACTCTTTGACCCTTTCCTATTTCCCCACAGGATTGAAAAAACGTACAAGGAAGGCCTTTGGAATACGGAAGAAAGAAAAGGACACTGATTCTACGTATGTACTCTAAGAGCGTCATGCCTCTGCAAGCGAACTGTCAGGGTGCTGCTGTCATTCAAAGATTGCCGCAGAGTTTCCTTGAATATCCTGCAGTTTTCTTTGTTCTCCCCATTTCTGGGAAACTGTAGTTTCTCAGCATAATTAGTTAGTTATTAGATTTGTGCTAAAAAAAAAAAAGGTGAAAAATTGTCATCATATGTTCAGTTTTTCATCTCTCCTTTTTTCTTTTTAAACCACCTGGAAGCCCTGCTTGCCAGCAGTCCTGGGAAGCACAAAGTATGACTGATGGTTTTGTGGGGACCTAGAACCACTCATTTCTACTTCTAGGGTTGTTCCTAATATCTGAATGGAAGAAATAACAAAGCACCTGTTTAGCTAGATTAGTCCTAGCCAAAGACAGAAATATGTACTACATACTATCCTAAAGCTCTAACTTGAGATGCCAAGATTTCGTACAAGCAGAATCATAAATCAGCCAACAGAATTCACAGGAGTGATAGGATATTTGCCTGTGAATAAGCAACTAATGCCAGAAACAATGACAGGGATGCTTTTATGTGTTTAAATGGTCTTATTCAAGAGAATTGATTGCCCATGGACCCTGATGGGCCCTTGAAAACATCAATAAATAGCAGTTTCATTCTATGTTTAGTTATTTGACCATCTGGAATTCTTTTTCAAAAGTATTTGACTCTGATACAAAAATCTCAGATGTCCTTCTGAGCCAGGCAGATAACTCCATACATGAGGTTAGCTGGCCAGAACTCAGCATTCCAGTGAAATCCTCATAGGGAGAGAATCGTGACTCAGCTGTGGCTGGCTGTGACCAGGTGGAAGAGATCTAGGGTGGTCTGCTGAGTAGCAGAATGGAGCTCATAAACCCCTCATTTGGCTGTATTCCCTGAGAGAAAGTTAGAAAATGGAAAAATCAAGGTGGTATGGGTAGAGGTGAAAATGAAGGCGGCCACGTTGATTCTCTGGACATTCTGTGTGTGTGCATAAATTTTCTCACAAGGTGCTCAGTATTTCCCTGTGCCCTTGTCCTCCACAAACTTGTAATTCACGGATAAAATACTGACTATACGAATTAAATTATCTTTCCTACAACTAAATGAGATAATATTTGAAATGCCTACTGGTACTTAGTATTTCACAAATGCTCCATAAATGGCGGCTGCTACTATTCTTATCATTACTGATACAAATCAATAGTAATAAGTTCCTTGTGAGCAATTGAAATGGAATTTCATGGGGATTTGAAGGTGAGAAAGTTTACATTTGGATTGAGGATCTATGATGCTTCAAGGCAGGAGGAGTCCTTAGTTTGGCCTTCAAGAGGAGGACATGCATTTCAGGCAAAGGGAGCCACAAAAGCAAAGGTAGACAGGTGGGAAAGTCCAGTAGGCATCCAGGACCAGGTAAGTGGGGCAGAGTATCTACCTAGGCTACAGGTAAAGGTGATAATGGGAGGCAACGCCAGGAAGGAAATGAGTTCCAGATAGGAAGGGCCTCAAGTGCCAGGCTGAGGTATCTGGACTTCCATTCTTACCTAGTAGGTAAGAAGACCTGAACATTTTTAAGGCAAACAATGTGAAGGATTGGGAGGAGAAATGTTTGTTGCTGTTATTTTATTGTTTTGTATTTTGCCCAGATGCCAAATGTCAACTCTATTTTTTTAATATTTTCTCTTTGGGTAAATATTTTCTGAAAATTACATTTACAGAAATTTTTTTTCTAAATTATTGAGTTAATAATATTTTTTCAGGATCATATTTGCATTGTTTCTGAATACATTTGTCATTTTCCTAAAGATTAACCTTGCAGAATAAGTGCTGGTCCCTTTGCTAGGGTTGGAACCCCTGAGCTCTTACACCAGTTCTGCCCGTAATTCAACAGCCTTCGAAATTACATTTTCCCTCTCAGGGCCTAGTTTCCTCACGTGTTTAAAAAAAAAAGAAAAGAAAAGAGAAAGTGTACACTAGATGAAATCAGGTTTCCCTAACGGCCAGATACCTCACCAGCATGTCGGCAATCTGTTGACACCTACAGTGTGCCACCTGTTGTGTGGGACACTGCTGCAAGCATCTCAGGAGGACATTATAGCAGAAGCCAACTATTTTTCTATGAAAATAGTGTCGATAACTGCACCAGAGATTTCTGGTGTGTGAAGAAAGCTAAAAAACTTTCCTGAAAGGAAAATAAGAGGTTAAGTAACCTCCCTGGGGTCAGCTGAGCTAATTTACAGGTGGCCAAAGCACTGTTCTTCCATCTCCAATACCACAGCTATGAAGATGAGTAAGTTATTCCCCATGGCTTTGGGTGGACGCCCAATATCTCTCTGTGATACTTTAAATGAAACATTTGTTTATAGAATCCCAAGCATCTCTTCTTAACTTCTTATCATTTGAGTGCCCAAATTACTTACGGGATAGCAAATTAGTTGTAAACTGGTCCCCCTATTGGTGATTGGTCCAAGGACAAGCTGTTTGGTATTTTTTTTTCCCCATGAACTGTCCCCACCCCCATTCTCTAATTGGATCTCATATCATTTTTGGAAAATGAATCATAATTGCAAAGGGGTTGGTGAAATGCTCTGGCAATTTGCTGTCCCTTCAGCTTTAGTTAATGCTTATGTTAGACTGCATTGAGACCTTGTGGATGCAAACTGTTTTCAGGGCTGTTGCAATTCACTGGCGTTGCTAAGCAACCTGCTAGGGTAGCTGCCAGCTCCAACTTCAGCTGATTGAACCTCTGTAGATAAAGAGGGGGGTAAGGACCAGAGCTTCCTGATTTGATCATCGTTACAGTGACTGGTAGAGGAAGAGAGAGAGCCTGTGCTAAGTGGCAGGCCCTGTGCAGAATATTTTGTGGCACTGATATCCTTTTTAATCCTCGCAGTAATTCAATAGGATTAATAGTAATACCTCAGTTCTAGGGATGAGAAATCAGTTCCAAAAAGGGTTAAGTAACTTGCTGAAGGTTAGGCAGAAAATAAGGCTTGGAACTAGTATCCTAGTCCAGAAACCAGTGCCTGTGCACTGGTCATCCAGAAGAAGAGGTGTGGGTGGGCGAGGTTGTAACCCAGGGTTTTAGTCAGCTTTTTCGCTGCTATGACCAAAGGACCCAACCAGAACAACTGTAGGGGAGGAAAGGTTTATTTAGGGGCTCACAGTTTCCGAGGTCTCAACCCATAGACGACAGGCTCCATTCCTCAGGATTCGAGGTAAGGCAGGACATCATGGTGGAAGAGGGAAGCAGCTCACATATTGATCAGAAAGCAGAACGAAAGAGACTCCACTTGCCAGATACAAATGTATACCCCAAAGACACCCGCAAAGCCCACCTCCATTTCAATTACCTCTCAGTTAATCCCTATCAAGGGATTAATTCACTGATGGATTAAGACTCTCACAACCCAATCTTCTCTGAACCTTCTTGTATTGTCTCGCATGTGACCTTGGGGGGATATCTCACTTCCAAACCCTAACACCCAGACAGGAGGGTGAAAGAGAAATGGTAGAGTTTCAAGAAGTCACCAAAACTTCTAAAACAAGAGGCCAACGGTCCACAGTGGATGACTAGTTTGAAAATAGATACCCGTAAATATAATGGGTCTGTCATTAAAAAGAAAAATACTATGTTAAAATAAAATTAAAGACTTCATAAAATGAAGGAAATGAATTTATAACATATACCCAAGTATCTGAGGCAGTTAAAATCTTTCCCCATCCTGGAAGAGATTATGTAATAATTATTCTTTAAGATAAAGTTTAATGAATATTCACTGTGATCTAGGCACTGTTTCAGACTCTTCACTTTTATTAACCTATTGGCTCCTCCCATAGTCCTGTGGGATACATGCCATTTCTAGATAGGGAAATCAAGACACAAAGGGGTGAAGTAACTTGCCTGAGTTTTCTATAGCTGAGAAATCTTCTTTGGTTGTACCCAAGTAGTCCAGCCCTAGAGTTGTCCTCTTAGTTACTATGTTTACTCCTCCATGAGAGAAAATACCATCCCATGTGCATCGACTGATGAAACAATGCATTAAAATCAGACTCCAATGCTGTTATGTACAATACAGTCTTTCTGGTTAAAAAATTGAAATACCATTTCAATAACTACCATAGGCACAGACCAGGTGGCTTCCCACTTAATATCCCCTAGTGATATGATAATGGGCACCACCACAGCCAAGCCAATCTCCAAAGGCTTCTCTTCTCTACATCTATTGCTGACAGTCCCCAAAGGCACTTCCATAGAATCAGTACCTCTGAATATGTCCTATCCCTAAAGTCATTGATGCAACCACCTCTCTCCCAGCTCACTTGGCAGGGGTTGAAATCCTAACAAGAAATGCCCATTTTTGCACAGATAGATATATGAAGGAAAGTTATCTTTGATTAGTATAGGTTGGCTTCTGTCTTCTTGCTTTTGTCCTATCCTGAGCTTACTATGGCCATGATAACTCACTGGATAGACTTGCCTGCCTTGTTCTTTCTTTGTTGAGCATGTCTTTTCATTATTTTTATCCCATTGTCCTAGCCACTTGCCTGTACATTTTAAGTACCCAATATTTGTTCAATGAATTATAACTTTTTGTCAGATCAGATTTTTTTTCTGCCTTTCTATTTTAGATGAAATTTCTTTGAACCATTTAATTCCCATGCCCAGGAAATGTCCAAATAGTCCAAGATTTCTATCAACTCCCATTGTCTTTCAACATCTGAGTCCTCTTTGCTTTTGGCCCCAGTATCACTGAATTAACCACTGCATCTGTTTGGACAGAGAACTAATTATCAAAAATGATGCTATCAAATGTTTTGTAATCCAGTTGGACTATTCCACTCATTTTGAAGTGGTTTTGATGGGGAAGGGAATCATCTGAGCCCAAATGTCTAATTGTCTTCTCTCTCCTTATAGCTCTCCCTCTCTATTTCCCACCTCTCCCCCCCACCATCATGGGTCCCACCTTATGAAGCAATAAAGAATTTCCTTAGCTGGTTCCACCTTCTCAAGAACAATTCCGACCCCACCAAATTCCTAGAGATGTCACAGTTCTCTCCAAGTACTTATTAAGATTTTCTTCCCCAAAATACAGGTTCCTTTCCAAACACAAATCTGGTAAGCTCTTTACACAAGGAATTAATATCAGAAGTTACCAAGTGACAGTGGATACCCTCTTTGCTTCTCCCTACTTCTGCTCATCCAGCCCAGTTTCCAGTGTGCCTGCAAGTGAGCAGTTTTGTTTTCCTGGTGAAGAGACATCATAAAATAGAAAAGAAATTATTATAATCTACTAACACCTTTGAGGACTTAGAATGTGTCAAGAATGTGTTATAAGTTTATTTTATACATACATTTATTTTATACATAATATAGCTTAAAGAGGTTAAGTAACATATTCAAGGTCATAGAACTATGAAATGGTGAAATCCAAACCTACAGATTCATCTTACACTAAAGCACTGAGCACCTCAGCAGAGTGTCCCCCAAAACAGCTCCCCTAGATTTTAGTTATCAGAAGGAACCATTTAGCAAAATATGTCCTCCTTCCTATTCTCCTATAATCAAAAGATATGTAAATACAGAAATGAGGAGAAAATTCAGATTTTCAAAATAAGCTCGAAAATACCTCAGAAGTTTCACCTAGCAAGAGACAGTTCAGGACCACTTGCAGTAGGTGGAAAGAGAACATAGGTTCACATAGTCTTACTTTTAAAGTAAGACTGGGCAGACTCTAATGAAATCTCTTCTCAAAACTCGGCCAAGGCACTGCACCACCAACTTGTGCCTTTGGGCTTCAGTTTTCGATGACCATCTTTCTCTCACACCTCACTCTCAAATATCACTCCCCCAATTTGTTTTGATTTAGTTTTCCTTATACAGGTTTACTGGGGTGAACACAGGGGAGCAGCAAGATGTTGGTTCATGATTCTTATTCTTGATACTTTAGTCTGTGTAGTCAGAAAGATTCACGGTCCTAACTATCAACTTCTTTTTGTTACAGAGGTTCACCAGATCGAGATGGAATTGTAAGTATTTAAATGACTATTTTTAATGGTTTGCACTTCAATATATACTATATTTAAATTTCCTACAGCTCCATTTATTTTTCTTTTCCTCTCCTCCACCCCCACCCCAGGGGAAAAAAAAATAGCTTGGAAGACTTTTCTGACCTCTCACTGTTATAATTTTCTCTACTAATTGCATGAGACATACAGGTAGTCTTGGTCAAGTTACATTTATTTGGTGTATTCACCTAAAACCCTGCCGAGGAGCAGGCAAGCAAACTTAATCATGGAAATGATGGCTCCAAAGCCAGACAGTTCATGCAGGGACTGCTACTGTCAACTGTTATTTCATTTCCAATTTAATGATGTAAAAGCTCATTATGTGAGAATGTTTTTCTCCAACAGAGGCCACAGAGTCATAAAGGAGCTGGGACCCAATAAAACTGAATGAAGCTTTTCCCCTGGCGTAGCTGGGCTGCAGATGTATTTTTCTATCTTAAATTCAAAATTAGGAAATGGTCTTAAAACCACTTAGGCCTGAATTTACAGCCTGAAAGAGGAACGTGTGTCCACTGAGGTTAGATTTAATAGTAACTCTGGCTCCTTGCTAGCCGCCAAGATTTCTTGCTTTTTTAAAGAAGTCTGTGGTGCACGGGCTTGGGTTTATCAGAGTTGCTTGTATGAGATTCTGCCCCAGCTTCTAAAATGACTTCCTTCAAATCTAAATCAGATGCCTATTCAGAAGGTTCAAAAGAACAGCTGTTACTGAAAAAAAAAAAAAAATGGACTCACATTAGGCTCACTGGGCAGAAGTGGGCTAAAATAAACCTGGTGGTTAAAAACTTATTTTTTAAAAAAAATCACCCTTTATAATATTATACCTAAATTGGGGTGCTAATTGCAGCTATAGAAGGAGTTTTTTCTCCCACACTTGACTTGAGGTTCTTAGCTTTTGGGGTGACTTTTGTGTTCATGTGGTTCTCACTATGAAATGTTAAGAAAAATAGACAGAAATTGATCAGACATTGGGTAACACTATAATCAAGGCTCTATTCAGCAGGGGAAAAAAAAGACCCAGAAGACTCAGCTTCTCCTCACCTCTTGCTTCTGGCTCAGAGCCCTCTCGTTAACTCTGTCTCAGGTACTCTTTGCTTCTGTTTCTTCTCTTTGCTTCTGGCTGGTTCTCCTCCCTGAGTCCTCTTGTCTATGCCTCTCCCACCTCTGCAAGGCTCTATTAGCTACTCTGCTTTCTATCCTGGCTGCTCCAGGACTGGACTGCTTATTTCTTGCTTTTCTCACTCTGTCACTCTCAGTCTTGTCCTTTGTCTTTCTTTCTCCAAAAGCCCTGCTCATTGTCACTGAAGCCCTATTGCTACCTCACTATTCTCTGCTCTTCAGGGAACCACCCGTTTAAATCTCTAGTAAAACACACACCATGGTACCTGGTGCAGCAGCTGGCATAGAGCAGGTAACTGAACATGTGCTGTGTTAATGAAGCCAGTGTTCATTCTGGGGACCCATCCCCCCAGTCCAAGGCTCCATGCCCAGGTCCCCAAGCCCTCCTTCCCTATACCCTTCCAGATTCTATAAAGTTATCTAGTAGAAATTTTGTCCTCTTTATTGATTAATTAGAAATGCCACAAATATCATTGGTCATAGGTCACTGGTCAATCTTACTTGGAAAGAAAGGAATTATTTAATTTCTCAGGTTATAACACAGACCTGTTCTGAACAAGACTACATTCAAAAGTTCATTTTTTCAGAACCAGGGTGTACAACTTCATAGATAACTGGAAGTTATTAGCCCATTATAACTTTTACCATTTGAAAATGTTAAGTTTCCTTCCAAAATGTGGCCACCAAATTTTGAAAACCAGTGCTGTCTGACTGGGTTCAGATTCTGTTTGTATTAAGTGCTCCAACATCTCCACCTGATTTTCTTTCAAACTCAAACCAATTCCTTATCTGCTGACTCAGTCCACTTTTGTATGGCTAAGATAGCTTCCAAAGGATTGTCTTTTGAATGTCTGAAGTTGAAGTTTATAATTTCACTAACATGGTCCAATAAACTACAGGTGCTGTTAAGCCTACCTAGTGTTTATAAACTACTCAGTAAACACAGGGCCTGCACAAAAGCTCTAATTAGTAGTGCCCACTTAATTTCAGTGTCTCCAATTTCACTGAAGCCCATCACTGATTGCAATGCTTTTAATCACTTCTTGAAGGGGTTGTGTATATGAAGGTGGGCTTGCCTTGCTGCCCACTGGCTGAGGGTCCCCATCGTTGGCAGAGTTGTCTGTCATGGTGGTGAGACTTCAGACTGAAGTGTACAACAAGACCTTTGCACAGGATTCACTAACTTGTTTCCAAGCAGTCCCCATTTCTCTTCACAAATAAACTAGTCTTCCAGGGTCACAACCCTTGCTGTGAGATCTTCTCTGCTCATCTCTATCAGGAGTGCAGGAAAGGCACAGATTTGGAACTGTCAACTGTGTGTGATGTATGTATTGGTGACCCCCAAGAATATTTTGACCAGGGGAAAACATGGCGGAGCTAAACTTTTCATACGTAGATATACAACAGTTTTATTCCGTCTTTTCTTGTATGTATTGGTGTCTGTTCTCTACTTGTAAACTAAATCTAAATGAAGAATAGATTCACATGGTCCCTAGTACCTGGGACACATCTTCCTCCTTCCCCCTTCCCTGACCTAGCCAAGCCGGCCTGCTGAATAGAGCCTCATTATGGGCCCCAAAGTCCACTCTTTGAGAAAGGAACCCTGCCAAGATTGGTAGGCCGTACAATTTGGCCTAGAAATTGTTTCTCCTCTGGTATGTTTGCTGACGCCATGTGATTCTTTATGTGTCTTGAAGAACAAACAGATCCTTTAACAACTTTTTTCTACATGAAAACAATCAATTCCAGCAGCCCAGCCCACATGAACCACCCTACAATAACAAAGCAGAGTGTGCGCGTGAAGGAGGAAAAAAAGTTTCGGTAAGGAAACAGATTTTAGTTTAAAATTTCCAAGGGGTTGTAGAAACAGTGAGTAAAATCCCACTTTGAATTGTGGAAAATACAATAGTTTTTATTTATTCCACTTAAGAGGACTCTTTCTTAGGTATTTCCAAATGACTTCTCGAATACCTGGGTTCAATTTTTAAATCAACCTTATTGACTTTATGTATTGACATCTGAATATTCGTTTAAAGAATGATCAGGTATAAAATATTTGTGTTTCCTTTGTCATAGACAAAGGACAGGGATTCAAATTTTAAAATTCAAATTTTAAAAGAATATTCTATCCATAAAGAAGGTTTTTGCTGTAATAAAACATCACCATGCAAATTGAGTAGTACCATTTATTAGAATAAGCACTATCTTAATAATATAAGGTATATGGCAGAACCTTGCCTTGTGGGAACCAGTATTCTTGACTAAAGGATGTAGGGTCAGAGATGCTGATTCTAGGCCACGCTATGCAAGAACTATAGCTATGTTGTCAAATGTGGTAACCACATGTGGCCAGTTGGCTAGAATTCAGCCCCTAGTCACACTTACACATTGTAAATACTTCACAGCCTCTTATATCTAGTGACTACCATATTTGACAGCACATAAATAGAACATTTCCAAGTTCACAGAGAGTTCTACTGGTCAGTGCTGTCCTAAAGGATCATTTACAAGCCTATCTTCATAGGGAAAGGATAATAGATAAGTAGTGCATCATATATTTTCAACACTTCCCACCCAAAGATCACTACATAGCTATGAGCTGACCTCAGATAAGAGGGGCACTCACAATGGAACTTTGATGAATATAATTGAACATAACTTTTACTATATTCATTGATTTAGCCCATCATATTACTAAGAATAGATAATAAGCTTCATCAAAGTAAAATGCCTATTAAAACAACTTTAGCATACTTGTAAACATCGATTATCTTGAAATAGCAGTCATACGTTTGAGTTTTAAAAGTTACTAATGTTAGGTGTAGAATTATAGAAAATACAGAAGAGGAAGAAGTGAAAGAACATATTAGTCCAACTCCAAAAGAGAGAAAAAAAAATACTGTTTGTCTGTGAATATCTGATATTGCTTTGAAAATTAGGCCTAATTGTCAGCTAATTGTGGGATGTTTTCCCACCTAAAATATTCTTCCCTGTTTATTCAATGTTTTCCATTTGAAATCAATAGATTTCATCTTTACCATTATCATTACTATGAGCTGTACCTTGCTTAGTATTTGAAAAGAAGGATCCCCCACCCCTTGGAGTCTAACCAGAAGAATTCAGGAAGGTTCTGTCCTAGCTTTAACATAGTAATTTTCACTTGTAAAACCACAGATATTTGTGAGAGTAAACTGGCATGAATGAGACCAAATTACCAATTCTTCTAATAAAGACAAGTGTATGAGTTTGTGTGTGTGTGTGTGTGTGTGTGTGTGTGCCCCAAAAGAAGTGTATAGTTATGATTTGTAGTTTGTGTTTAGTATTTGTTATTAAAATGTGTCTGTTTTAAAAGAAAAAAAAATGTATAGGTTCTGCTTTTCCTTTAGCTCAATCTTCCATTGATTTCCAAGAAAACTGGGAATTCTCCACTCAGACCAAATGTAGAAATTCAGGAAATTCTTTATACATAATGTTAGATATGTTATCAAGAAGAAACACACACACATAAACACACAGAGACAATAGATATGAAATTTGTTGCACTGAACATATAGACTGTCTTGGATTTGAAAGGCTTTAATTATAGAGATGATATTCTAATGGAAAGGAATTGCACAACTGAAGATTTTGAAGTCAATAATTTACCCAATTTCTTTGGTGTTGAGATAGAAATCCTTTGTACTAAGGAAAGGTTTAAAACCTAAAAGGTATATTGACATCAGTATCATGCTAATCACAAAATTCATGAGTTTACTCCTCTGGAATCAACTTAGTTCACTGGCTATCCTATCATAAATTAAATTCTATATTGAACTTGGGTTTTGTATATGCTTTCTAAGAAGGAGCTGGAACACTTTGCAATTAAGTTATATATAAAAAATTGATGAAGAAAGAAGGAACTTTAAAAGAATCACACATGCCAAAAAGAAAATAGAAACCAGACTTATTTCCAGGGGAGAGAAAAAAAATTTTTATTATTGTGACGCAATGAACTACGTTCTCAAAAGTATCTTCATAAAGTATATATGTGCAGAGTGAATGTGGCCGATTTTTAAAAAGATCTTGGTACAAGGTAGAAAGAATATTGTTGAAACAGCAATTCAATGGAGACAATTCTATAGGAAGACTGAAATGATGTCCAAGCACAGATTGTCAGGAGCAGGACAAAGAAACAGATAGACACATGTCCTATGTTCCTGGGTGCTGGTCCATGGAAATAGGACAGCGTTCTTGTATTTGTAAATTCTAGAGTATGTAGAAAGAGAGAGGTCACCAACACATCTATTCCTTATACCCGTTTACACTTATTAAATTACTGCCAATTCTAAGAATGCCCAATCAACATTCAGTAAATGCTAGTCAACGACAACTTTTATTCTGGGTTGTCTAGTGATCCGCTGTGTATACCTGAAAAGCTTACTTCCCATCTATTTGTCAAATTGGATTTCAATGCTTGCATTGTAGTTCAAGTGGCCTTTGTGATTGCAAAATTAGAGGTCTGTCTTCAATCCTCATGCATTGCCATTTGATGTGTCATTCTGAGATCTGCTATTGCTCAGTAATATACCATCGCTCTGTGTGCTAAATACAAGAATGTTCTTGGATAGAGCCTCCATTACTGACCCGATTTGTGTTTTTGTCTTTTGCTCACAAAAAAAAAAAAAAAAAAAAAAAAAGAGAGAATTTTAGCAATTTCCTCTTGGGTGATGCCAGATCCTTGCTTGAGAGCTTGTGGTCATATGTCATGATTGTACTTAGGGACCAAAATAAAACTTTAAGATACTCAAGAGACAGCGTAATGCTGATATACATTCAGCTTGCAAGGAAATGTGCTCATGGAGGCACAGACCACAAAGATAAGTTCACCATTAATCCTCAAATTCTATTTTAATAATTTGATGAGAAAAACCATTTGAAAAGAATCTCAACATTAGTTTTAATAACTAGGAGCTGAATTAACTAATCTGGAGCTGACTTCCTTTATACTTTATCAAAGAAGTGTTAGAAAAAAATATTGAGTCAGTGTTAGAAATGCTAAAAGATTAATTAATGACTTGGATGAAAACTCTTTTAATATGTTGGAACTAATTGTATATGAGAGCAGCATAGAAGTAAAAATGTTTCCATTCAAAATATATGTGTATATGGTTATATCCCCTGAAGGTATAGAGGATTAAATTATAATGTAGGTGCTACTAATCCTTCAGTAATTGAATAAAATTTGAATAGCTAGTTGCTAATACCCCTGTGCCTAGGTATCTTGTGAAATATTTAGGCTCTTTTACCTAGTGCCATGGCATCTAAATTAACCATTCAATTACATCAATGTGTTTCCATAATAGGCTGCTCTAATTTATCTTTCCAGGGCTGGATTTTGATAGCTCTTGCTAAATACAGATAAGAGTTAAGTGGTTTTCGTTCCATTGTGTTTTCTTTTTCTTTTTTTCATTTAAATGTTTCCCTGTTGAATTTTATTTTCAAATTTATTACAGAAGAAAAGCAATGGGGCACCAAATGGATTTTATGCAGAAATCGATTGGGAAAGATATGTGAGTATCAGAATATTGTTTTTATTTATTAAGCATTCGGCAACTTTACAATGAGTTGAGACACTCATATTTATAAGAGAACTTAGAAATAAGTAAAAGACTTTCCATCTCATTAGGAAGCGCCTGGTGCATTTAGGATAGTGGGGAGGTGAAGAGCACTAGAGTCTGCCAAACCCTCCACATACCAGCTCCATGTGGCCATAGAATAGTTATTTGCTGGCCAGGAAAAAAATAAATAAAGTCAATATAATAGTTACTTTGTAGTTTTGTGTCAAAGATTCAAGAGTTAATTATTTGCAGAACATTTTAGTAACCTATGGAACTCACAGTAAGTATTTTTTTTTTAAATGCTTTTTCTAATATTAACTCTCGGTGTTTCAATCCTGGCTCTATTTCCAAGCAGCTTTGAGGGTCAAGGCAAGGCAGTTAACCCCTGAATTTTGGTTTCATGACAAACAACTACTATAGCTTCTTGGTACCAGTTTTTCTCAGGGTGAATAATAATTACTTTTTGCTTCTCAGAGGGTGAGGATAAATTCCAGCTAAGACTTAAAGTTTCCCCATTATTCCCCCCAAAACCAACTAAGATCATAACCATATACTTCCACAACAACAGCCTGTTGGATCCAGCCAGGATCCCTCCTATATTTCTAATCAGACAGAACTTTTAAATCGTTTTCACACTGAAGATCATTTCTATTGTGTATTAAGTGCCCAAATTCATGATCTCCACAAAATGCCTTTGCTCTTAGCCTGTGACTGTCATAGCCCAATCTTCCCTTTCATGAAAATTACCCTTCATGTTTAAACTTTTTCATATTTGTTAGTAAGACTTTTTTTAATAATAAATGAGTTTATACTTATTGAATGCTCAGTTTCAGTTATAATAGTAAATGCTATTAATCTTTACAACCTTAAAAGGCAAACACTACATAATCTGCACTTTGGAGAAACTGAGGCTTCGAGAGATAAAATTCTTTATGCTTTCCCCCTCTGCAGTCCGAGCATGTCACCTTGCCAACATAGTACCTGTCTTCTCTTAGGCCTCTTTCCCAGGATTAAGATCCTTTTGATATTTTCTTTATTTAACTTAAAAAAATGACAGTGGAAAGCATTACAATTCTTATTACACATATATACCACAATTTTCCATATCTTTGTATATAAAGTATGTTGACATCCAATTCGTGTCTTCATACATGTACTTTGGATAATGATGTCTATCACATTCCACCATCCTTGCTAATTCCCTGCCTCCTCCCTTTCCCTCCCACCCCTCTTTCCTATCTAGAATTCATCTATTCCTCCCACGATCCCCCTTCCTACCCCCCTATGTCAGCCTCCTTATATCAGAGAAAACATTCAGCATTTGTTTTTTAGGGATTGGCTAACTCCACTTAGCATTATCTTCTCCAACGCCATCCATTTACCTGCAAATGCCATGATTTTATTCTCTTTTATTGCTGAGTAAAATTCCATTGTGTATATGTGCCACATTGTTTTTATCCACTCATCCACTGAAGGTCATCTAGGTTGGCTCCACAGTTTAGCTATTGTGAATTTTGCTGCTAGAAACATTGACATGGCTGTGTCCCTGTAGTATGCTGTTTTTAAGTCCTTTGAGTATAGTCTGAGGAGAGGGGTCAAACAGAAGAAAAGGTAGGCCCTAATCTTCATCATTTGGGATTAGGTCCCAACTTCCTTAATAAGACTCCTATAGCACAAGAATTTAAATCAAGAATCAATAAAAGAGATGGAATCAAACTAAAACTTTTCTTCTCAGCAAAAGAAGCAATCTTTGAAGTGAACAGAGAGCCTACATCTTGGGAGCAAATTTTTACCCCTCACACATCAAATACAGCATTAATCTCTAGGGTATATAAAGAACTCAAAGAGCTAATCCCAAAAAAAAGACAAATAACCAATCAACAAATGGGCTGAGGACCTGAACAGACACTTCTCAGAAGAGGATATACAGTCAATCAACAAAAATATGAAAAAATTCAGCATCTCTAGCAATTAGAGAAATGCAAATCAAAACTACTCCAAGATATCATCTTACTCCAGTCAGAATGGCAGCTATTATGAAGACAAACAACAATAAGTGTTGGCAAGGATGTGGGGAAAAAGTTACACTCATATATTGCTGGAAGGACTGCAAATTGGTGCAGCCAATATGGAAAGCAGTATGGAGATTCCTTGGAAAATCCTTTCAATATTTCTAACAGTTCAATTCCTCAAAATGTCTAACACCCTCTAAGTTATCCTAATTTCAAATTATTGACAAATATTTAGTTATAAGGGAAGCTACTAGAGTGATTTCTTCTGTCAAAATTAAATCTTCTTACCTAGAAAAATTTTGTTATGTTTTATAGAATTCTTTAATGTATCTCAAAACAAACAGGAAGAATGATCATTACAATATCAGATTACTCATCAAATACTTACATATGACCTTCCATCTAGCAAACAAACCCTAGAGTCCAGTGCTGTTCCCGGTTGGCAAAAAGTACTTAAATGAAGCATAACTTCCTTTAAATGTGTTTAGGCCTGAAAATGAATCAGATCACACAGGAACTGCTGTTGTAATTATGCATTACATAGCAATTACTCCAAGCAATGGGAACAATTATTCCAAGAAATAGGAAGAATTTTATTAATGTATTAATTTTATTTAATACATTATATCATCCTAATTTTGTTAAGACAGATCTCAGAAAGGAATAAGCTTTAAGCAAAGCCTAAAGTACAAGTCAAGGATAAGTGGCTATACATTCCAGTGAAGAGAGTTCCAACCAGAGGATAATACATTCATGAGGACCCTGAAATGAGAAAGCTTTGCAGCTTTCAAGTCCCAATGTTGACAGTGGGGAAAACTGCAGCTGGAGAGGGATGCGGGGCGGGGGGTAGCAGGGAGAAGTATCTAAGGCTAAAGAGAGGAGCAAGAGGCAAATCATGCTGGGTCTTGTTGGCTACACAAAGATGCTGGGTTTTTATGCTAAGTGCAGTGAGGAGTCAGAGACAGGTTTTCAGCAGGGAAATGGCCTCCCTACAGTTGCATTAAAAAAAAAAAAAGTAATTCTGAGAACTGAAGGAGAAGGAAACCACAGTATGTGTTCAAAAATGGGCAGCTTTCAGACACAGAAAGGAAAAACTATATATGATCACTTAAATGCAGCAAATCTTTTCTTAAGTCAGATAAATAGAAGAATAGAGACTAAATAGAGAAGGTTAGTTCCCAGGGGCAGGGAGGGGGAAGAAATGAGAGAAGTAGGTCAAGAAGTACAAATCTGTAGTGAGGTAGAATGAGTTAAGTCTAGATCTCTAATGTACAGCATGTGGATTGTAGTTAATCAAATTGTATAAACTGAAAATTGCTAAAATAGTAGATTTTAGATGCTCTTACTTCCACCCCCACCCCCACACACAAAGGGTAAATTTGGAAAGTGATGGAAATGTAAATTTGACTGTAGTAATCATTTCACTCTGTATATGAGAACATCATGTTGTATGCCTTAAGCACATACAGTAAAAAAATTCGACTTTAAAAAATGGTGGCTTTTTCCATGGAATTCAGGTCCTGTTCTCACTCCATGGTCGTGATGTTTGATATTGCTTCAATAAATGCAAAACTCATCTCCAAATCTCCTCTGTCACTGCCAGGCCTATAACCTCAGCAGGGCCTCCCTTGCACTCCTCATCTTCCTCCCCTCTCGGGCATAGGGTATAGTCTCAAAATGCCATGTCTGACATGGGCTGTATATGCTCTTGAGAAATGGCATTCTGATTTCACTTAGTTTCCTCCTGATTATTGGGATATTTTTTCCACATATCATTTTTATGTCATTCAATGAGATAAAATGTGAGTCACCATATTTACCATATAATAGGAACTCAAATATGAAATGTTAATCCCAGTATTGCAAACTGCCTTTTAGCTTTCCTTTTTCTAAAAGTAGTGGTTGTCTGCTATTAGAACTAGTTCTACTGGGAATACCAGCAATCTCCCAGGAATAGAGGGTAGAAATCTTAGATTCTTCTGAAATTTCCCTCGCCTTTTTCTCCTGTGATTGATCTAGTACCAAGAACTAGCAATCGATCCTTTCAGATGTCCTTAATGCATCCTATCTCACCACCAAAACTTGAACCATATTCTCAGCATATCTTGCCTGCGTTGATGCATGTATTTTAAATTAGTTTTCTCCAGTTTCTTTAGCTCTCAATCTATCTGGAAGTATTCTTTCAGAACACCTTAAGATTCTGCATTTGGCATGTCCCACCCTGAGAGGCTGCAGCAGCTCTAGAGAGTCCAACCTCCAGCCTGGCACATTGGCCACCCGTGGTCTTATTGTCCAGTCTCCTGCTACATAGCTGTTCTCCAGTTGTCATCTCTGCTATTGCCTCTTTCTTCCCCATCTTCCTGCCATAGTGTCTCAATATAATCTGTTCCCGCACCTTCACAGGGGCTCCCTCTCTGCTCCCTCCTAACTGTTTCAGAAGGCACATGTGGACCTCATGCCTGATGCTTTCAAACTTCACTAATTTCCTCTTCCTTCTAACACTGGTATTTTGTATTTTCATTAATTGTTGCCTACCCAAATCATTTCAATTCCCTGAGGACAAACAATTTGCATTTTGATTTCCCCATGTTGCTTAGCAGTCCTCAACTTACAGGAAATGCTTGATAGGTTCTCTTTGAATGTCTTCTTCCACTGACAATGTCCTTTTTTTATTTATCCAGTAGGAGGATTCTCCAAGTATCCTTGAGTAAATATATAAACATATACTGCTCAGCATTTGCTTCCAGAAGTTAAAACCTTTGGCCCCCTAAAATAAGAGACTTGTCTATATCCTTACATAAAAGACAGATAGTGAATAAATGGATAAAGAAAATGTGGTGTATATATATATATACACACAATGGAGTTTTATTCAGCCATAAAGAAAAATGAAATTATGTCATTTACAGGAAAATAGAGGGACCTAGATAACATTTTGTTAAGTGAAAAAAGTCAAACTCAGAAGGTTAAAGTTTTCTCTCAAATGCAGAAGCTAGAGAGAAAAAAAGGAAAAGAAAGGTAGGAGAGCAGGGATCTCATGAAAATCAAAGGGAGGAAAATGACCATGGGGTGGGAGGCGGTGAGAGAGAGAGGGGAAGTGCTAGGGAGTGATATTGGCCAAATTAAATTGCTATACTGTGTGCATGTATGAATATGTAACAACAAATCACATCATTATATACAATTATAATGCACCAATAAAATGTGGAAAAAATATGAAAAATACTCTAGGAAGAAAAATGTACCTCTATTATTTCAAAATAATAATTGCTTAACATATACTTGTATTTTACAGAATTCACCTGAGCTGGATGAAGAAGGCTACAGCATCAGACCTGAAGAACCCGGCTATATCCTTTCTTTTTTTTTTTTTTTAATTTTAATTTAGAATCTCAGAAAACAGTAAGCTAAGGCCAGGTTTTACAAAGGTGATGAAATAACCTAAGCTACTATTCCTAATAGGAGAAATGAATAAATAGCACAGAGAACAGCCTGATTGCTAACAAGCAGGCATTTTGCCTTGATCTATTAATAGAAAAGAGAGAGAAGCAAAAGAAATGTGCTAAAAAAAAAAAAAAAAAGAAAGAAAGAAAGAAAAAGTCATGTGAATTGTGGGTACTGGGTTGTCTGCTAAAATCTGACATGGCAATGTCATTTATACTGACTGGAAAATAGCCCTTACTGTCCTCTCCCCTCCAGTTCATCTCTGGGCAAAGCATGTCACACTCTGGAGCACCACCCAAAACTCTTCACAGATGATCCAGAAAGAAAGAAGTCTTTCTCTGAGAATGAGTGAGCTCATGCATGCTTGTGTGTGTGCAGAGTGTGACACAACACATGAGCGATGGCAGTAAAAATTAGGGTATGGATCAGTACTCTTTGAAATTCATGATCTCTGATCATATTCTAAGGAATGGTAAAGAAATCCTAACTTTTTAACTCTTTTATTTTTGTTTGTTTTGCTTTGATTTCCTGCCATCTCAGAATACTTTTGTAGTGACTATGTGCAATCACTCTTGTCATATTATACTCATCAATGTCTCCCAGTAGAAGAAAGCGCTAAGTATCTTTAACTGTGTTCTACCTACCAAAGGAAAGCACTTTTATTCTTCGAGTGAATCGGAAGAGGAAGAAGAATCACACAAGAAATTCAATATCAAGATCAAACCATTGCAATCTAAAGACATTCTTAAGAATGCGGCAACTGTAGATGAGCTGAAGGCATCGATAGGCAACATTGCACTTTCCCCGTCACCAGTGGTGAGTGGCTTTTTATTTCAAGCTTTGGTGAGGTTGGACAGACAGCTGTGTTCTGCCTGTCTGCATTTAGCTCATCATAAACCCCTACATTGAGAGCTTCATGCAGTCACCATTGTATGAGGTCTGTAAACCTCAAACAGGTCATTCTAGCTTAAGAAAGTTTTTGCTCATTCAATATGGCAGCTCTTGTATTTTTGAAATGATACAAATATATGGAATCACATTTTCTTTAATTTTTCTGCAAACATGTTTTTAAAAAAAGTCATGAAAAAATATCCAGATTTATTTCTGAAACAAACTTTAACAATTAAGAACATGACATTCACAGATTTACTAATAGTGACTTTTAAAAACACATTTTAGTTTAATTTTTTCTCATAAAAAATACACAAAATGAAAACCAATAAAATTGGCTTTGAAAAACATTTTCCTAGCTGTGCTCCAAAAGAAAATATTCATAAATATCATAATGTAATTAGATGTAACTTAAAACTCATACTCTTCATTATATTTTATGATCAATTTGTCTTAAATGTTCTCATCTTTAAGATACTTCAAGTACAAATATTGACCTGTTTATATTTTTCAAATGAGTGTTTTCCTACAGTCTGTGCTTCCTTTCCCCAAATCCCATCTATTAAATTTCTTTAGTTTCTTGATTCTTTCAACATTTAGTACTTTTTCTATGGTGTTTGATAAATGCCACCATTGTTTTCTAAAAACAGCAGTGAAAAGTAGATGAGGGCTTTCAGACTGGCAGCTAATGTGTTCCTGACTCCCTGCAGTGTCCACCAGAGTAGTTGAATAATGCTAAACCGTTTGGGAGGTGCTTCTATAGATGTCTCAGACTTTCTAAAGGAGTCTAGTCATGCATCCTTTAAGGATGAACTTTGACCAGCTGGGGGTGAAGACCATCTGTAAGGATGCCTTCTTTACAGCATATGTTTATAACAACCCTCGTCACTTCTGCGGGTGACAAAATGATAACTAGTAGCAACCAACCATAGCAAATGATACTTCAGGTAATTTTTAATCATGTACTCATGTGCTACCTTAAAATACAGCCCAAAAAAAGAGAAGCATAAAATATATGAGTTTTCTTTCTCTTCTGCAATGGAAGATAAGGATTTTAAAATGAAAGAAATATATTTCTAATAACAGGGGCGTATTAACACACACACTTCCACTTTTCACCTGACATCTTTCAAATTGGTTTTCAGTTACAGAATCATTTTTTAATTGTAAAAATGCTAGAAACTCATTGATATTCACTTCCCTCTAAGGTATAATAAATGTAGTAGGCACTTGGAAATTGTCTAGGGTGAGTGAAAAAAGGCAAGTTCACGGGATTAAATGAACAAATAAACTTACTAGCATAGTCCTGGAACATAGAACTTACTAGTATAGTCCCAGAACATTTGCTGAAAGCTTGTTGAACCTAAGAAAAGTTTTTGAACCCCACGACCTAAGCCATCTGGTAGGTATCCCTCCCACCCAATGTGTTGCTAAAGGTGCAGCAAGAAAAGGAGTTTCCTTTGAGCTGTTCTGGAATCTATTTTTAGATTATATGAACTTAAATTCAAGTTCTGTTATTAAAAGACAAACAAACACTATTAAAAGACATTGTCAGTTTCTGTCACTGTGTCTTAAGTCATCTCAGATCATTTAGGGGAGTTCATTTGGAAATGAGATTTTTCCTGATTTTTATTCAAAGTTATTCCCAGAATCAGTTGGATCCAAGGTGCTCTCTTTTGAAATTTGGAATCATTCATTTCTAACTAGTAGGGATGCTATGTTACATGTTAGGTAATGGCCGGATGAACAGAAACAAATTTCAGTCAAGTATCATCTTGCTTGGTTGATTCATAACCCTCCAACAGTAATAGTGCCTCTCTCTTACATAGTTCATTGCCTTTTTTAAGGCAGACTACTTCATTGTTGAAAGAAAATATCTTCTTCTGTTAAACTAAATATGTAAATTTTTGTCCTTGGTTGTGATTTTGTTCTTCAAAGGATGAACAAAGGATAAGATTCCTCCTTTGCCAGCTGGTTTTCCATGGAGCAGATGGATTCCAACTCAGAGTTTATTGTGGCTGAATATTTATTAAGGAGTGACCTTGGGCTTAATACCTATGGGATGGGGTGAACAGAGGCAGAAATTGAACTGTTTAACATGTCCAGCAACAGCCTGAGCTAATCATAGGAGATCTATGAAGCTAGAAAATGATCCTTCAGTGTTACCTTGAGTTTGGCTGAGATGAAAAACCTTTATACTGCTGTATCAGTTATAACTCCTATAGGGGCCACCCTAGGAAGGAATGTGACCTTGAGCAAGGTAGCTTTCTGTAGATGAGGCAGATCTTGTGTTGGCAGTTGAAGGCTGTCAGTATCCCTCCTAGCAGCTTATGCAAGAAACCTTAGGAAGGAAAATCCGCATGGCACCCTTTGGTGTCCACCACAAATCCCTGGATCTGGCATAGAGCCTGATTATCATTGCCATTCAATAAACGCTTGCAAGTGAGTGAAGAAACATGTGAATGAGACCGGCCAAGGAAAGAGCTCTGTGGCACATCACCACACTCTAGCGAGGTTACTCATCCACACTTTAGGCATCTTGTTCACCACACAGTGACTCACCTAACTGAGCCCTCTTCCTCGCCTCTTTTTTTTTTTTTTTTATTCTACTCAAACCAGTAATGCAATGCTGAATTTGAGAGACCTGGAATGTCTGCAGCATTTCCTGGATCTACCAGATCAGAAGCCCCATTAGAGAGAGTGATGGGTTTACTTTGCCCTGGCATGTTCTTTGCATTGGCACCTAGGGCTACCACCTTCATTTCCAAGTTCTTACTGGCCCATCTGTTTAAATAATTGGTTCTAGAATTTTAGGTTACTAGGAGACAGCAGTGTGGTAACATAAAAAGCAAAGAACACGAATTCAGGCAGACCTGGGCCCCAGGCCAGAACTATCTTATTCTACCTTATACAAGCCCCATGACTGCTCTGCAGCTTTATTTTCTTACCTGTAAAGAGCTAGGATGATAACAGTCCTGAGGGAATTTTTTTTACAGATTTCATAGGTCCATGCCAGAGGTAAAGCACTTGGATAGTTATCAATAATTGAATGAGTGAAGCACTCAGAGTATCCTAGTAATGGCAACTGACACTCTGCAGGCATTTGTTTCTTCATTGCTAATCTACATATTTTTAAAAATCTTTTTCTCCCTATTTGAGGGTTATGCTGTGGTTCCCCACACCCCATCTCCTGCCCTGAAAACAACTCACTGTGTTTCCATGCCCTGGAATCTAAATGAATATCTTGGGGTTTGAATTCAGTGAAAGGAGCCTGGGGATCTCTTGCCTACCTTGAGTTTTCATTCTTAACTCAATTTGACCCACCTTTAAGGGAAATTGTTTTTAATTCAGCTTTCTCCCATCTGGATATTTATGATTCATTTTTCTTTTAATACAAATAAAAACTACTTACCCCTAAAGGAACTGAGGTATAACAGGAAAGATGACAGACCTGAACCTGGCCTTTTGCTAGGTGTGCTGTTTAGGCAAAGACCTTTGACCAATTTGAGTCCTGGATTTTCCCTCTCTAAAATGGGAATAACAAACGCTTACCTACAGATAGATGATTGTGATGTGTGTGCTTTTTTGATAGTACAATGTAAACACCAATCCCCCAAAGGAGAAGATAGAAACATAGATGTGAGATGATGTCTTTTGCTTCCCATTATCCCACACAGAGTAGGTCCAAACCTCTATTAAATCATCCAACAAATAGCTTTGTTCTTAAAGAGTAAAATTATTTTCTGAAAGGAACTAAATAAAATAATGGGTACAAGTACTCTCAGGTATATGCCTTTACAAAAGCAAACAAACAATAAAGTCAGAATTCAACATATAATTGAATGGAATACAATTCTCTTTAAGGTAATTTGAGAGAAATGAAAACAGGCACTTATTCCAGTTGTGTTATAATTACTCAAACAAATGAGCTCTACTCCTTCTTAGCTGGTGATCCTAGGCACATTACAAAATCTTTGCCTTGGCTTCTTTATCTGTAAATGGAAAGAATTCCCATGCTTATTTCATATTGCTACTTTGAGGATCGAATGAGTTAATAAATATGTACATGTATTTATTATATTTATAAATCTTTACATATAATAAATACTCAGTATATTCAGAGATTATCTCATCAGAATTGTCTGCAGACACTCTAGGTCAAATTTTTAAAAATTATCATTAATAGTGGTAAATCAGGTAAGCCAAAAGTCATCCAAAAGTCATCTAGCTCCACCATCAGTAATTAATTATCCTAAGCATCAAACTGAGAAAATACATAACTTTTCAGCAATGCCTATGAACTGATTTTAAAGGAAATTCCTTTCTTAAGTCATTTGAGTAACATCTACATCCCCTGAATCAGTGTAGTGCTTCTTTCTGGAAGAAAATTTCTGTGTCATGTATGCCCCCACCAAATTTGTTTCATGGAGAATGGACTTTCTTACTCCCCTTCAAGTTATTTCACCATATATTTGTTGAACCCCTTCCATGCACGGGGACCTGAGATCCTATAACAGAAATATTGAACAATATGTCTAACCTTCTTACCAAAAAAAAAAAAAATTACCAGAAAACAACCTATAACTAATATTACTAGGAGGACACAGAAGCTGAAAATCCCCTTGTGGCCCAAACCCCTGCCTAACTTCCCCCTCTGGCCTCCTTTCAGCATCTCCCTCTTCCTCACCTTCCCAGGGTTTTACATGTAGACATCTGCATTCCTTCTGGAACCCACTTGGAGCACATCTATAACCACAGCACTGACACATCTATAACCAGGTGCTGTGCTCACTAGGTACTTAGACCCCTGTGGCTCCTTCAGTTTTCATGGAAGTAAAAACACAAATGCTATGGTTTAAGTCTTGGTGCAATCATTTCCCTTCCTCATATGCTGCTATTGACCCTCTGTTCTGTGAGCCAAAAACACTGCCGGCTTACCTTGAGAAGTTGTGTTTTACCCAAAAGTGTTTAGTTCTTTATTGATTAAGTTTTGCTTAGGAGTAAGTCTGAACCCTTTACATTCTGACTCAGCATTTTGACTCAGCCAGCTATTGGCCTCTTTTAGGAAAAGAAGAGTTTATTTGCTCACCCTAAATATTATGCATACAGTTTCTGAGTACTCACAACCCTTCGAGTGCTACTGATGGATGCCCAGCATCCCACAGTCCCAACTCTGAAGCCCACCTCCTGGCCTTCCTCCCAGACAATCACAGATGCTCCCTTCTACAGCACTTCATGTTTCAGCCCTTGTAACAGGAGAACCAGGCTACTGACCAGGTCTGGTCGTATGCTGTTAGGTCATATGTGATTTCTAATTTGTTAAAATTCGCTCAATTTATATTCAGACTTCATGCACCTTTGTTTCAAATGTTAAAGAATGACAACTCATTTTTTATGTGACTTATATTTCAATTACCCCAAACAATGAATCAGTCAGCAAGTACTTTTTATGTCAGTGGTGGGTTGTAATCATGCTTTTATGTGTTTGATCATGTCATGATCAAAAGGATGAAATGAGCGACTGCACTCTTAAAGAGCAGGCCTGTGATGATTTGTAGCCCTATTTTGCAAAGAAACCAGCCTCTTATACCAACACTGATCAAGAGTTTATTAAAAGTTTGAGGAACCAGGACTAGAACTCCCGTATCTATCCCCTTTCTGCCTAGGGAAAACACAATGTGTTTTCTCATCTACCACGGTGGGGTCTAGGATTCAGTTACCTTTCGGATCAGGCTCTGCTGTGTTTTCTGGCCTAATGGTCTCTTTGGAAAGCTCTCTGCTGTCAGGCTGACTGGGTATAAGGCAAGAGTACCAAGAAGGAGAGCATTTCCTTTGAAGCTCAAGGGCAAATAGGAAGAAACAGGCTTTTGAATCAAATCCGTGTCTTATTATCTGTATATCCTGGGCAAGCTCCTTAACTCAGAGCATCCAATTCCAAGTATGTAAAATGGGAACAATAGTTATGGACCTTCCCAGGGTCAATGGCAGAATGATGGGAATGGTGTTGCACAAGGCCCCATGCCTTGTCACTCAGGGGAGGCCCATTCACTGTCACTTCCCTTTTAGTGGCACCTTCCTTTCCCCTCCAGCTGAGAGACTTGTGGGAGGCAGAAGGAAAATAAAAATAGTGAGGGAGGAATTGAGCGAAGTCAAGAGGAGGGCTAAGAGAAAAGATGTGAGAGTAGGAGGCACCCTATTCTGGTGTGTAGGCTAGTGCCTCCTCCCCTGCCCTGTAAAATGCAGTGATAGGAGGAATTAAGGAACTTGATGTTGAGTTCTGAAGGAGCAATTACTTTTAATACTGTTTCCTGGAGAATTGCAATCCATAACAGAGTTATTTATCCAAAAACTCTGAGAAGGGGGAGAAAACTTTGAACTGGAGACAGTCTGGTGCTGTTTGTCTGTTCCAGGTGTCCCACCCACCCTGCCACCCCCAAATTAGCCTGCCAGAGAGCAAAATCCATGCATTTGCTGCTGCTTGGTAACACCACCCCCTTTCCTGTCCTCGCTTTGGCAGAAGGTTCAGCACCCCGTTGAGTTCAGTAAAAACAAGGAGTCATCAGTGGGGGAGGAGAGCTCCCATCTCCTACACACCAGCACTCTCTCCCAGCAGAAACACTTTGGTGGTGCAAGGAGAGGCTATTGGACACCTTATACTGCATGCATGCTCCTGCATACTCCTGGTGACTGCTCAGCCCCTGACATCACATGCAGCCAGGCCATAGGCAGGGGTGCAGCTTTGGTTCTACTCATCAGGAAAGCTGTACAGGGCACCCATGATTTGAGTTGGTCTAGATCGGGCATATAAGTGACATACAAGTTGCCACTTCCTCCTCCAAACACTCAGCAGACCTCGAAGCTAGAGGTAGTTTAAGAATCCCCCTCTACGTTGAGCTGCAAGCCATTGGACCAAAATCAGCCATTATTAGCACCTGACATGAAACTTTTATTTTCCCCCTAGACCTTATAGAAAAGGATAGATAGGAAAAATGGGTGGAAACTTTCTTTTTCAAATTATATTGTTCCTTTCCCTGTATTTTGAAAAACCACAGACTGACTGCAAAAGTATTAGTTATGTCTAATACACATTGGTTCTCTCCTTCCTTACTTAATGTATTTTTCTGGGAGAATTCTTTGTTGCTTCCATTTTCCGACCTCTAAAATCGCAGTATCATTTTCCAAATCTTCCGTGTCCACCTTACTTTGATAAGAAGACATGGTTGAGTTGTTGTATGTTTTGATCTCCTTGAAAATGAATGCGTAACACACTCAGTATTCAATCTGGAGCCCCTTAGTCGTTACTTCCCCAGCTAACATTGGTTGTGGTTTCTGAGTACAAATACTATGTATTTGTTCCCCCATGTGAGGTGTAAAGAGGCAGATTTTCCTTCTTTAACTCCCAATTCTTGAGTTCTACTGCTTCAGGCAAGCTGATCTCATTTTGGGGGTCCGATCACAGTGATTCAAGACCACACTTAATTTCTGTCACCAGCTTAAAATCTAATTGAATGAGACTACATATATATACAATATTGACCCAAAAAATATTAGAGTAGCCTCACCAGAACAGCAAATTCTCAAATGACATGCTCTTAATTATGATGTCAATTGTAATATTTTAAAAGGCTAAGTTTTATATCTCCAAGCTCTTCTACTTTGATTGAGTTTGTCCTTCTGATATGGAGTTTAGAATTTGAAATTATTTTTTAGCATCTCGTGGCCATAATCAGAGTAGAATGAGCTCTGTAAAAAAGAAATCAATGTGAAAAATACATTTTTAACACAAGCGTAACAAATGAACAATGCATTGAATATTGGGTGTTTGACAACCCTTTCTGGACTCAGAGGTTGTAGGTTCTTAACTGTTTCTCTAAGTGGCTATTTCCTCTAGAGCTCACAACATTGGAGGACACATAGCAGTGCTTTAAAAACTCCCCTTTGATTGATTGGATGGATGAATGTTCTTCACCACGGAAAATTACCTGGAACTTGGTGGCTAGTCAGAAAATAATACAACTTATAATCTTCTTGTTATTTTGTAAAAGGAGCAAATTATGGTTCTCAATCTCTTAGCTCTCTTCCTCTTCAACTCCACCAAGTTTCTTTCTCCTTTCCTGGAGATTTGAACAATATGGGTAAAAACTTCCTGTTTTCTTCTCTTAAAATTTGCAGGCTAGGCTGGGGATGTGGCTCAAGCGGTAGAGTGCTTGCCTGGCATGCGCGGGGCGCTGGGTTCAATCCTCAGCACCACATAAAAATAAAAATAATAAAGATGTTGTGTCCACCGAAAACTAAAAAGGAATACTTTAAAAAAAAATTTGCAGGTAATTTTAAAATGTTTATTAATGTATTTGTCTACCCCCACCCCTTACCATGGGTCCTAGTTTTTGTTTTAACACTCTCTTTCCTTCATAATCTGGTGAAATGTCTCAGATTTTTTTGTCACTTTGTCATCCTTGACCCTAAGGTCAAATATCTATGATTATGTTTCTTATGCTCATTTTCATACTAAAGGATTTCTATAAGTGTATGAATAATAGTATAAAATAAGTATGACAGGGTAGGAAAGAAGTATCTATATTTTTGCTTTCTAAATATTTTTAGTGTCAGAAATCTATAGCAATAAATGTAATTTTTAATTGTTTTATTAAAACTCTCAGAGTGTGAATTACCCACATTAATGATATAAAAATTTTTTTTCCATAAACTGGGGAAAATGTCATTTCTACACAGAGTGAAGTTGATATTTTTTTTCTTATCTATTACATCTGTCTGAAAGAGAGCCTCTAACTGCCCCTGGACCCTATCTGCATCAAGGGCCAGCACAAAGCCCCAGCTGCTTGTCCTAAGATGGACAGCAGAGATGGAAGTGAGATGCACTGATCTCATTCTGTTGCTCATTTAAAACTCCCTTTCTACCTCCCAACCTACTGGAAACCCCTTTTTATAAATTATATTATTTTTTAACATGGTACATTGTGGAATCCTGCTGCATCCATGTATTTTCAGATTTATTTTTTGTTTTGTTTTATCTTTGCCTCTTCTCAGTGTCTGGTTGTTACTGAACATCCATACTAGAGAAGCCCTGATAAGCAACAGCAATGAGCTGCTTCAGAAGAGAGTAAACTAAACTCTTTAAGTGGCTTTCCCAACCCTCATGGTCAGGTCACACCCAGTCCCCAAGACTAATACCTGCAATTCTTCCCGCTCATTTCCATCCTCCTGGCTCCCCAGCAGGACTCTCTTCCCCCAGATAGCTGCATTTTGACCACCCTCAACAACATCAGGTCACCTTCTCAAGGACACCTATGCTGACCACTTTATCTGAAATCACAAGAACCTTTGCCCTGGCATTTCCAAACTCCTTTATTTTCTTTGCTTGTAAAAATTGCATGTATCACCTGGCATGGTGGAGCACTCCTGTAATCCCAGTGACTCAGGAAGCTGAGGCAGGGGGATCACAAGTTCAAGGCCAGTCTCAGCAACTTAGTTAGGCCTTAAACAACTTAGTGAGAACCCATCTCAAAATAAAATATAAAGAGGGTATGTTGCTCAGTGGTTAAGCACTCCTGGGTTCAATCCCTGGTATGAAAAAAGAAAATCCTTATTTAAAATAAATGCTTTGCTTATTTATTCCATTTATTATTTACTTGTGATCTGTGTCCTCTTAATCCTAAAAGTAATCTCAATGGAGTCTTTTTGTTGTTTTTGTTTTTCACCAATGTGTCTAGAACAGTGTCTCATATTGATTATGTGCTCAATAAATATCTATTAATGGCTTAATAAATGAATAAATAATACATTTGCTTTCTGTGAACACCTAACTAGCCATAAATAACTCATAAGAAGTGATTATTTTATAATAGAATCTCATTAGTTATAATAAAAATTCAGAATACAGCCATCCTATTTTTTTAGGTTATAAAATTGCAACTCTTAAAAGGGCTTACAGATTGAAATTGACTTTTTATGTCTCCATTCTACTCTATGATGCTTGATGCCAAAAACTGTCATGGGCAGCTCAGGTCTTATTAAGCTATTAAATGTCAGGAATGTCAGAGCACAAACCCTCATGTAAGGGTCATCAAAATTCTGGTGTATATTTCCTTAATATTCTACTTGTTAGCTTTGGCTCTGGTTTTAAACAGAATCCAATTTTAAATGTTGCTGATTTCTAGCCCCTCGTGCAAAAACACAGGCTTTGACAAAAAACCTAATTTGTAGAAATGCTTGCCTTACCAAGTTTCCTGGAGCAGTAACCCAGTCAGAAAGAAATTCTGGCTCTGTAAAGGGCAGGAGTCTGTGGGTTCTTTGGAAAATTCTTGATCAAAGAAGGAGATGCCCTTCAGCAAGACTTGCAAGTTGGTAATTGTGGTTTTTATTTTTTGTTTGTTTGGTACTGGGAATTGAACCAAGGAGTGTTTTATCACTGAGCCACATCCCCAGCCCTTTTTATTTTTTATTTTGAGACAGGGTCTCACTAGTTGCCTAAGGCCTCACAAGTTGTTAAAGCTGGCCTTGAACTTGAGATCTTCCTGTCTCAACCTACTGAATTGCTGGAAATATGGGCATATGCCACTGCACCAGGTGGTTACTATGTTTTCTTAGGGCATCACATGAGAAAATCCCTGTTCTTAGAGATCATGCAGTGGTCATGTTTTAGGTAAACACATTGTCCAATCTAAAAATTTACTTATTCTATCTTTATTTAAAAGTGAACCTGGAAGTAAACATTTCTTCAATTCTCTTATTTTTTCCATAATTAAAAATAAACTCTAATGCTGTTAGAGTACTTTAATTTTTATTTTTTAATATTTTTATTTTTAATTGGTGCATATTAAATATACAAAATTGTGAGTTTCATCATGGCATACTTATATATACATAAAAGTATAACCAATTTCACTCCCAAATACCTCCCCTTGCTTCTCTTTTCCCTCCCCCTGTTTCCCTACCTCTACCCTAATGGTGTCCCTTCTATTTTCATGGAAATTAGTATAAAGGTTCCTCAAAAATCCAAAAATAGAACTGCCACATGGTCCAACTATTGCACTCTCTGGTATTTATTTAAAAGAATTAAGGTCAGCATACTTCAAAAATACATGCATACTCTTGTTTATCACAGCACAATTCACGATAGCCCCATAATAGAATAAGCCTAGGTGTCCTTCAACAAATGCATGGATAAAGAAAATGTGACATATATTCAATGGAGCTTTATTCAGCATAAAGAAGAATGAAATTATGTCACTTGCAGGAAATTAGACATAATTTTGAGCAAAATAAGTCAAATTCAGAGTTTTGTGTTTTTTTCCTCAAGTTAGCTCATTTTAAATCAAGAAATATTTTTGTTTTCCCATAAAGAGAATTGTCATGCTTTGTTTTCTTTTTTCTTTTTCTTTTTCTTTTTTTTTTTTTTTTAACATTCTGAAGAAACCCTTAAATTGAGAGGCCATTAACTATAAGTGTAGGTAGCTGCTAATAAAACAAAACAACATGTTGAATAAAGATGGTTTCAGACATCATGCATTGTGGGATTAAAAGATACAGGGAGAAGGGTAGGGCTCCTTATCATTTATGTGCTCATGTTTATTCTTTGGATATTAATTAAATGAGGTGTATTTAGTTAGACAAAAGATTGAAAATTATATTCTATCATCAGAGTTTAATCCCAAAGACTGAAAGCCTGCCTCTAAACACAAGTTCACCCTCCAAGTAGCTTGTTCTCTGAGACCTGCTACTATAAATTGATATGATCTGTTTAATTCCTTCATTGGAAGGATACAAGTGTATTTTCCAGGCTCTATAATCTCTGTGTATTCGCTCCATTGTTTTTAGATCACAAAGGTGATAAGACCCTGAAAGTGGGTGGGTTCAGTCTCCTTAGGGGACATGGCTAGACCAGTCTCTCTGGGGTTAGATAATCTGGGATCCAGTCACAGCCATGTTCCTTTGTAGTTATGCGACCTTGGAATTCCTCTGAGCCTCCTTTTCTTCATGGATAAATTAGAGACAATATAATGACACCAACCAACCATACAAGGTAAAGCAATAGCAAATTCTTATGGAATTTTAACAGTGCCATCCATGTTTTTAATCCTTACCCCAACCCCACAAGAGCAATCTTACTATAGGATTATTCCTACTGTAGAAAATGCATGATGGAAGTGCACTGTGACTTAGCCAAAAGCATCCAGAAAA
Source organism: Callospermophilus lateralis (assembly GCF_048772815.1). Classification (NCBI taxonomy): domain Eukaryota; kingdom Metazoa; phylum Chordata; class Mammalia; order Rodentia; family Sciuridae; genus Callospermophilus; species Callospermophilus lateralis. The sequence goes on along the minus strand of NC_135311.1, from coordinate 90,690,802 downwards.
TTAAGGGTTGAGTTAATTTGAATACATAAAACCTCACATCCTCCTTCCACCATGACAACCCCTTACAGGTTATTTGATTTTAACTTCCAAATTACTTTTTTCGGTAGATTAAGAGCCTGGACCTTGTTAATAATTTTCATTTCTCTGTGCTACTTACCAAGCATCTGCCTTTGAAAGTGGCCTCAAGCACACGGCCCTCTCTCAGTTCTCAGTTGCTCTGAAGCATGCATATTTGCTATAGAAGAAAATTCCACCCTGGAGATCTGATCACATAATTCCATACTAATGTCTGCATGAAGCTGTGTCACTTTCTTGGAGCCTTTGTAACATATGTTAGCACCTAAGGTCACTAATGGGCAGAGAAATTAACAATTAAGTGGGAGCTAAGTGAAATATTTATAGGAGCTGGTGAAGGAACCATTACAAATGGGGTCACGTGCCTTGTGCCATTTACAATTCAGCCTTATTCCAGAGAGCAATTCATCTTGCCATATATCAAAAGGCTATGCTTCAAACATTTGTATAATGTTTTAATGGCCCTCAAAAGTGAATTCATCAACATGTTTTGAGTACCTACTATGTACCTAGCACCATGTTTGGGGCTAAAGAAGGTTCATTTGTAACATTACAGTGAGTTAATAATTGTGTAGAGACATCTAAATGATACAGAACAAAACAAGAACTGGGAAAATATAGCAGCAATGTGTACCTTTGTTTTCCCAAAGGCTAATAAATGCCTAGCAAATAGAAAGGCCTTCAATATTTATTTATTGTTTTAAAGAAAAAGAATGTGCTGCCATCAAGCGAGAGTAGGGAACAATTTATTCTGACTGGGAGGCTTAGAAAAAGATCTCATGAGAGAAATGTGACTGGGTTTGGAGAATGAATAAGATTTTGACGGGGGAGAAGGACAAGGCTTGGTAGGCAGAAGCAGTGTGGCCAAAAGGCAAGGGAGGGGCCTGGGGATATAGCTCAATTGGTAGAGTGCTTGCCTCACATGCACAAGGCCCTGGGTTCAAACCCCAGCACCACCACCAAAAAAAAAAAAAAAAAAAAAAGGCAAGGGAGCCTCACAGAAAGCCCACAGAGGAAGGTGAGGCTGTGATGGCAAACTGCAGCCCACAGGAAGGCTTTCAGAGCCCCGAACCGGGTTCCCATTGTATTCTCTGGTTTTTGAAGAAGGGGGTAATGCATTAGCTTCTGTTTCTGGAAAATGATTCTGGGGATAGTGTGAAGAATGGATTAGGAGATAAAACAGGAAATAAGATCAGCATCAACTAAGAAGTGTGTGTAGGAGACTACTGGAGTCGACAGCAAGAAATAATGAGGGCCTTCTAAGACAGTTGCTGAGGAAATCAAAGGATTGACTCTCTAGGAAGTGTCCGTGGGCCAGGTGTGGGCATGGCTGTGATCCCAGTGCCTCTGGAGGCACTGATAGGAGAATCACAAGTTCAAAGCCAGCCTCAGCAACTTATCAAAGCCCTATGCTACTTAGGGAGATGAGACCCTGTCTCAAAATAAAAAAAAACAGAAAGGGCTGGGAAAGTTGCTCAGTGGTTAAATGCCCCTGGGTTCAATCCTTGGTACAAAAAAAAATTTAAAAAGAGTCCATGGAGTGGTGCGGAGAATGAAACATAGCTTCGAAGAATTCACATGGCTCTAGCCAGAGCTGCTTGAGAAAAGATAAGTACCAGGTTTTCTAGCAAGACTAGAGTTTCTGGGAAAGTCACCTTGTAGTTTCATGACCAGATCTGGCTACAATACATAAATGGCATTTCCTAACCACACTTTCAATATGACAAGAGCTACTTCTATTTTCAGGGCACAAATCTGTTTGATAAAATAAACTATTCAAAAGAAAACTCAGAATGTGCTCCAGTGGAGGCCATACCTTTTGCCCTCTGAAGTTTGAACTAAAAACAGCAGCCTAGAAATGACCATATCACACACAGAGGAAGCATGTACAGAAGCAGTGCCTTGCAGAGCGGTCTTGTGAGGTCATTCTGAGCCTTGGGTGTTTCTTCTAGAAGATACATGTTACCCTCTCTCATTTTCTCTTTATTTTTCCTCCCCATGCCTTCGCTTTTAGAGGAAAAGTCCGGTAAGAAATAAGAAGTCCTTTCCATGTTTTGGCCAAACATTATTAATTCTGTTCACTGTCACCATCTGCATATCTAATGACTGTGTTATATACCTAAACAAGTTTGAATTTGAAAACAAACCTTTTGAACCAGGACAAGATCTAATTACACCACCTGGGGAAAAAAAGGAAGTTGGTTGCTTAGTGATTTTGCAACCCTGTGATTAAGGGCCATGGGTAATTTTGTGAAGATTCACCTCTGTTTCAGTCACAGGCATGTGATCAAATAAATATTGTAGGTGCTACGGTTTCTTTATTGCAGCTTCCACTTGAATTAGTCAAACTACACATACATACAGTGAGTTAGGGAAACATTTTTTAAGTTGATTTTTTTGTTTGATGTACAACATGTAGCAACCTGAATGGTCCTGAAGCTGGCTTGGGAAAAGGGAGTTTTAGGGAGTCTTGAAGGTTTTTTGTTAACTTGTTTCTGTTTTAGTAATATCAAAATATCCCCTCCTGGAATTGTTAGAGACTGAGAAAGAGGATCTTTATAAAATGTAAATCATCCCCTGCATGTTACTTTTTAGTGCCAGTGGCTGATTTTTAATGGCAGCACAAATTTGTTAAAAGATACCTACATCTTTTTATTTTAGAAAAACATGGAAAGATCTCAGGGTGGGAGGAGGGGCTTATGTTCTTTTCATTGCCTGGTTTATTGGGAACATGTTCCCAAGATACCAATGGATGTCTGACACACATGACCACTACTGCAAAAATAAAAATGTATTTTCATGTTAACAAACACCAGGAAGTGGTTGGTTGATTCTACCTAACTCACCTAAGTGGACACCTGCAATAATTCTGTCACCTCTTAGCCTGCCGGTTGAATCATGCCAGTCTCTACACAACATGCAGAATGCTGCACTTGAAGAAAGTCCCTGTGATGGGGGATGGAGAAATGGAAGGCACAAAAAGCATTAAGAAATGGGATTGAAATATTAAAATTTATCAAACTATGGGCCCACATCTTTTTTTCCCCCAAAACTAAGATGAGCATCTATTATTATAGTTATGATTTTTGTGATCACTAAGCTGAATGCCCACTTCTATAGTAACTGTCAACTATGTGTCACATGTTATGTGACAGTAAAACATGGCTGGTGTCCTTCAGTGACCTTTCCGTATATGTTGCCAATTTCACCTATTCTTCTTGATCCTGGATCACTCTTAGAATTAACCAAATTTGACCACTTCAAATTTGCCTGTTGTACTTTACAAATTCTCCATTCCTCATTGGTTTTACATCTGTTGTCCTTAAAGCAACTTTAGCAATTACATCTTTTCATTCTCATCTGTGTGTCTTGACTTCAACAATGGGTCTTCCCCCACCTCCTTACCTTGTTTTTCTTTGGAAATATCTGTCTTGTTGATGCCTTGGAATCTGATTAGGGCTTCTTTGTTTCATTTCTCACATGGAATTTCAGATCATCTAAAACATGATACAATAGGTATTCTCTGTGATCATATTTGTAATATATGGGGACAAACTTAAATACAGACGAACAAGGACAATAGTAGCACCAATAGGAGCTTGCTGGATAGTTTGTTCCCACCCAAATGCATTTGAAAACAAATAGTAATGTTTTCTGGGATCATAATAATAAACTTAATTCCAACATTCTAATTCTTTCCTAGAAAATTCTGAAACATGAATCCCTTAATTTTTTGTGACCAAACCACATAAAAATATCTGATGCTTTGTAGTTTATCACCCATTTTTCTCTGTTTCCCCAAAGCACTGAATTTAGCAAATGAAGATATTTCAAAATCTGAGGCTTGGCTATTTAGTGAATTTGTAAGCAAGACAAATGATTTTTAGTTACTTATAAATTTCTCAAAATACTTGCCCACCTTGGTTAAGACCAAGGTATTTCAGGGGCTGGGAATATACCTTAGTGCTAGAGCACTTGTCTGTCATGTGTGAAGCCCAGAGTTTGATCCCAGCACAGGACAAAAAATAAAAGAGGAAAAAATTAAGGTATCCTAATTAACTGAATTTAAATAAGTTTTGTTGTCCAAAAAAATAACAACCCTATGACATGGTAGAAAGACATTGTCAAAACAATATTTTCTTTTAGAGAGGGATATTCATATTGAAAATCATATAAATTTTGAGATAAACATGTTCTAGCTAAAGGAAGATCTTCATTCTAGTGACCAAATAATAAGTTAGCTGTTTACCCACTCTGAAAATACAAAGAAAGAGTTATCTGGAGTTGATCTTCAAAACAAAAGTGCAAAGGAACATAAAAATGATTCCCAGAAACTTCTCCAGAATATACCAGAAACCCAAGAGAATTGAACAACTAATGTTTAATTAGGAATGTAGGAAATCTGTTCAAAACACAAGTAGTCCAACTGCAAAGACTCTGAGCAATCAGGAATAGAGATGAAATAACAACAGCAGATCTTATGAGAACTGATTATGTGGGATACAAATGCCTGCAATCAGGGACAAATTGGCCACCTGCAGATTCCGAACAACTGAATAGGTGTTTTATTTGGTTGTGTAGTTTAAAACAATTTTAGCCTACATTTGAAAACTAGAACATTTCAAAATTTAAAAAAAAAAATTTGGATATTCATCTTCTCTCTAAAGATCTAACAGCAGCCAGGCATAGTAGCACACAACTGTGATCCCATCAACTCGGGAAGCTAAGGCAGGAAGATCACAAGTTTGAGAAAAACCCAGGCAATATAGTAAGACCCTGCCTCAGAAGAGAGGGGGGGGGGGGATGTACCATTAAAAAAATGTAAATAAATAAATAATCAAAAATTTAAAAAAAATAAGACCTAAGAGCACTAGGCCCACATTTGCACATGGCAGACACGGGTGCACCTGAATAGTAGCCAGTTCCCCAGGACTTCATGACCAGCCCTGCCTTGACCCAGTACCGTATGTTCCTCCCCCTCTAGGCATTTGAGTCTTCAAGTCTTGATATAGATCCCTCAATTTTTAGAATAAATCAAGACCAAATGCTAAATTTGTTTTCTTCTATCTTTGACGAAAATTCTGTATGTCAGTAGAACAAAAACAAAATGCTTAATGCTTTGAAATTCTTGAGAAATAACAGGGGAAAGGGTAAAATAGAAATTTTAACAAAGACCCCTCCCCCATGGCTAATAATAATATGGCTCACCTTTTTGTCCAGCAGAGCTCTTCAGTGGTGATAATGTATGTAAAGTCCTTTCATTTTATTTCTGGAAACCCTTTTCCTTTGAGGATTTCAGCTATCCCACGTGGCTTTTGGATTCATGTTAATCAAACAGTGACCATGTGAATTTGAACATTCTAGTCTGATGAAAGAATTTGGAATGACAGTTTCCAAAATGCTATTTCTTAAGATGATCTTTTTCCAGGAAAATTATAAGTTTGAACTATTGATTTAAAATACAGGTTTTTATTTCATTAAAAATTAAGATACAACAATTTGAGTGGATCAATATGTTCAAAATTATTTTGAAAAGCTCTTTTATCATCTTACATTGGTAATTTTCTTGTAGTTAAGATTCTGACTCTCTATGGTTGAGATCTGCATTTTATATCACATTACTTCTTATAATTCTATACTATGGGAACTGTGTCACTTTTAGTCATCTATTTTGAAAGTTTGTCATGAAATTCCCACATGTGATTTTTGGTGGTGGTGCTGGGAATCGAACCCAGGGCCTGATGCATGCAAGGCAAGCACTCTACCAACTGAACTATATCCTCAGCCCCCACATGTGCTTCTTTATAAAAGAACTTTGGTCACTAACGAATCTTCCTCTGAAATAGTGAATATTCCTCAAAACATGATATAGGTTAGTCTGTAAGTGATCTTATTTAAACTCAAATACACAATTGATAAATGACATTTTTTTCTAATTTTGCTTAAATTGCATTCATACAGACAGGTTTATGAGAAAAATGGGATCAATAAGGAACAGTCTTCTAGAAAATAGGGCAAATAATAAAGTCTAAATTGTTACAAGGAAAACTGACTAAAGTAAGTGTGTTTAAAGTCCTAGCCACTTATGAAACCGGTCTGAGAATTCACAGTTCCTGGATGTTAGCCTCAGTGATTCTCTGCTCTAGAAATCCTCCCACAAGGTCACACTTAAAATCATGAAAAGAACAGAACAGAAGATCTGAGATCTAAATTCTGCCTCTGGTTCTGCAGATTTACTAGCTGTGTGTCCTGGAACCTCCCTTTCCTCTCTGCATCATAAAAGCAGTGGATTAAATCCCCTGGAGGCCTCCCAGATAAAAAGGCTACAGGCTTTTGTGTCCTGTCTGTTCTGAAAAGTAGCCAGCCTCCTCCTGTGAGCAGCCTCCTGTACCTCTCTTTTGTTGCTCTTGACCTGAGTTGTCTGAGGCCAGGAGCAAATCTGGTGAATCCTGGATTAGCCCATATTCACATCCGCAAACTTCTGCACTTCTCTCTCCCCTCCCACACCCTAGTCACTCATGTTACTGCAAAATGATCCTAAAGAGGGACAGTAATCAGAGGCTGTGGGGTAAATTGGTGGCAGCTACAGTCACGTTGGAGGAAAGAGAGGTCATGTGTCTGCTTGTTTGTGTTTTCCAGACATGGCTGGGTCCACCAATGTTCTCTTGCTTAGCAGTTTTCCCTGTTCCTCCTGTGATTATCAGGAGCTACTCATCTTCCCCATCACATGCCTACTCATGGGATGTCCACATCGCCAGGCCAAGGACAGATACTTAGCAAAAAATAGAAGGTCCTCAGAAACACACATTCTAAATAAAACACTAGAAAGAAAAACGGAAGAAGAGGGCTCTCTACATTCCTCCTAATTTGTTCGGAAGCTCCCTTTTAGGCCCTAGTTATGGGAAATGCATCTGTGATGCTTGCTAACAACACCCAGTTGCACACCGGGAACAGTCTTCCCTGCACTCTCTACTCTCTCAGACCTTCCTCTTCAAATAATCTGGAGAAAACTCCTTGTGATAAGACATTAACACTGTCAGTAAAGACTTTGTATGTTTCTGCCTTGTACTTCCATGCACATAACTAAAGCTTGAACATCCCCATGAGCAAAGCTGTATCATACAACAGTCCCTCTGTAAGGTTCTGCAAAGCCTTCCATGGTTTAAACAAGCCCTAAACACAATGCCTGCCTGTCTTTCTTTCTCTGGCCTGATTATTTGGGGTGTGTGTGTGTGGTGGCCATGTTGAAGTCTTGGATTATCCACGCCTGTTGACTGATCCATCATTCTCTGACTAGGTGTCTGTTCTCTATTCCTTTTTGCTGATCACAGAGGCGCAGCCCGGTAAGAACTCTCAACATTTTACCTTAAACATGTATAGAGAAAATTGCTGCCAAGGCAAGGTGGCCAGGTTGGTTTCCCATTAAATTTATGATAACTCAGTGTGAATGAGGCAGATGAATTAGGTTTACTGGTTGGAATCCTCTGATTTTCTAAGTGTCAAGGGCATGTTTTAGAATTATCAGAGTATGTTTCCATAACAGAATAAATCAATACTTGGGAATCCCAACTCCTAATTTTAAATTTTAAAAAATGTATTTGTTTACATTGTGGTGTGTGTGTGTGTGTGTGTGTGTGTGTGTGTGTGTGTACATCTCCAAGGACTGCAGATTGGCCAGAAAGACCCATAGAAGTTGATAGTAATGTGATAATAAAGAATCATAAAACTATAAAGAATCATTTTTAAGCCACATTGCTCTTAAGCCTGTGTTCAAAATATGTGCTTGTTCTATAACCTACATCGACCACTATACACTGATACATACTTAGAATTTACATTTTGGGGTCAGACTTACTTTCAACTAAATACTCCTAGATTGTCAGATCATTTTAAATTTCATCACTGAAGACAATTCTGGCAGGGTAGATCAAGGGTAGTTCACATTGGTCTAAGTGGAATCTCATTTTCCTCAAGTTAAAGAGCACGAAGAATGCAGAACAATGACAAGAGCCTGATGTTTTTGAAATGACTCCCCTCCACCCTGTCTACCTAGCCAGTCACTTTAAAGAGGAAATAAAACTGAAATCAACACCCTATGAAATATCCCTTTCCTGTGTCTGTTCAGCTGATTAGTTTGAGGCAAGTACCCTGCCCAGGTGATGCTGATGGTTTTCTGTTTACACTACATACCTGAGGTTAAACAAGGCATCTGTAGGGACTGCTCTACACATGTGCGTATTCCAACCCAACAGTTGGGTGGTATATCAAATGAGGAAAGAGTGGGTTTCATTAATTAAAAAGTAAAGAGAATGGATTCACAATATACATATAGATAAATCACTGAAAGGAGGAAAATATGTTCATGTATTAAGAGGAGGTTTTAGGTCAATGGGCTTCTGTCCCAAGTGTGGTTTGTGTGGTCACCCCAACCCTGTTGGAGATTTGTCATGGTGACAAGTGTGCTGGATCCAACTCACAGTGGGACTTTCTTTTCCATTGCTATTGACTTGCTGCTGGTATTTCAAATACCTGTTCCTTTCCAAACAAACTTATTGTTTCTAATTTCCAACCATCAGGGTTTTCTTGCATATTTCTTCCATCTCTGGCTTGTCCTTAACTTATGATCATTCATTCATGAGAAGTATTTAATAAAAATGGCATAGGGACTGCTTCTCTAGTGCCTTTCAGTAATAACTGATGAATACGAAAGAAGCTTTCTACCTTTATTGTTTCTCGGATATTAACATTTTTAATAAAATGAATAGGACAGAGAGACCAGTGTACCTTCAGTCCGCCCCCTGGAATCTCCTAACAACTGGATATCAGTTTTCACAGAACTGGATGGGCTCTGTTCCCTCAATGCCAATTTATTGATCTTGTATTTGACTATTTAAACTTATTTAACTATTAAAACCTTACTTAATTCTCACTATCAAGAAGGTCCCTAACCCAGAAAAAAACATTTTTAGCCTCATTTAAACAATTTGTTCTCTAGTTGTTTGTCTACAGACCCTTATTACAAAAAAAATGAAAAATAAAAATAAAAATAACCCTCATATCCAAATTCCCCTAATGACCTTAGCAGAATTAAATAAGCATATTTGCTAATTATGCACTAATCTACTATCTGGCACATGTAGTAAGGGAAAACAGATTGCATTTTGGTCAAAACAAGTCATAAAATAATAATTGGATTGAGCCACCTGCCAGAAAACACATAATAGATCTTTGTTCAGATTGAAACTGCTCCTCCATCCTAAATTGGTTCAAAAGAGAACAGAAAATTCTGATATGTCCTTAGGAAAAAGAAAAAGAAGCTTCTTATAGTTCTATTACAGAGGTGCTGGATCTTGTCCTAAGTTGTTAATACTGTAGTTTGAGAGAAGAAAACAGATCTGTGACCACCAGGTTGAGCTTTCACCATAGATAGAAAATAGTGGAAAACGTGTTTGGTGGCAACTCACCAAGATGGTCCATGGTCCTACCCCTTTGCTTTCCCTGCCCTCAACAGTGTCTCTGGTATTCTTTTAAGTCAGGTCGTGCCTAGACATGCCCTACCCCATGATGTAACCCTACATGGTCCCGTGGTAGCATCCCACACAAAGAATCTTTCACAGCTTCTGTTTTTAATTCAAAAATTGTTATCTAATCAATTCTTCTGTTTTCAGAATAAGTTTATGCCAAGACATTATAAAAGCTAGAAATGACCTGCTCCACAGTACTTCTGCCAAAATTATTTGCATTCCAATAGCATCATAATGTCTTGAGCTAAAGAAATAACTCAATCAGTAGATTGATGGGTCTAATGGCAGGCATGTGGAAGAAATTGGAGAGGTGGAACTCCTTAGCTTCCTGAATTAAAAACCCTTCATTCAGTGGTAGATACCCCTAAGTTTCCGCCCTCCCCCTTTAACACTTGCCAATTTTTTAAATTGAATTAGTAGCTGATGACTGGTTCTACTAACACTTTGGAGATCCCACCTGACTAGGAGCAGACAGTATTCCTAAATACAGTTTAGAACTTTCAAATGTCAAACATATGTTAAACTTGGATTTATTTCTTATCAGTTAGAGTTTAGGAGGGGTTTTGTTTTTAATGGACTATTCATTATTTGACTTTAATTTCTCAAATCTACCCAGGTAAGGGGTTTTTCTCAGTCAAAAGACTTAGGATTTGCCTTCCCTTCCACACTATAATCTTTGAATAAAATGAAAAACTGATTTATGTGTGTGTCCACAAGTTCCAACTTAAGTATGGTTCTGAGAAAATTTTTATTTTTTTCCTTCTGCATTTCTTTGAGTTCAGTTTAATTGCAATGACAGAAATAATACGTATTGTACATAACATATATGTGGTCGTAAGCCTTATAGTGTCTATTTCTAATTCTAGGGTGCAATTAAAAGGAACTTATCCAGTAAGTATATCATAGCTACCAGAAATAGAGTACAATTTGAAAGAAGGAATAGTTCCTTGGCTCTTGGAGCATATATACATTTGATTTATAAACTCTTGGGTTTGATTTTTAAAGCTTACTTCTTTGTCTTTTTTTTTTCCTTTTTAATTTTTTTTTTTTTTTTTTTACTTTTACAGCAAAGAATTCTTGATATAATAGAGTGCTTCTCTGGGTTTTGAATAATTAATGTTTAAATTCAAAAACTTAATTTTTTTGGAAAAACTTTGCTATTTTCTCCCTGTATTGGTCGACTATTGCTGAATTATTTAAGTTTAGAAATGAGTTTAATCAAGTGTGCACTTGCTAATCGGGGTGGGGAGAAGAGGAGGCCAAAAGGAAATGAAGGTAAATTCAACTTACCCATTCTTATGTTATTTGATATGAATATTTTAATCAACCAAAGTGATATGATATGGGTTATAATATACACAGGGCCTGATTTTCCTCTGCTGCATACAACACATCCTAGGGAATTATAAATTCATGGTTCATAGTTAAAAGATAAAATATTTTCTTGGCATTTCAAGAAGAGAAGAGGCAGAAAATGCTGGATTCATTTACTATGTACATATGGCTGCTTTGTCATTCTTTTATGGTAATTGGGAAGCAGAACTGATCAAGGCAGCAGACATTCAAAGACTGGTATGCTATTCCACTGAGTGCTGGAGTGTACAAATCTTCTATTCGATGGCTTGTTTATGGTAATTCCTTGGTTAATGAGGTTTTACAAATGCCAGAGAAAATGCCACTACATGTGACAAATATATTTCTGTTTCGTGGCCAGGGGAGAGGGTTTCTTTTGCAGAATTTTCTTATTGAATTGTTTATTGATGTGACTTCAATCTCTAAGTGTTTCCAAACATAGTTCATTAGACACATCAGAAGGGAAGGGTAAAAACATGCCTGAAAAGGTCTTTTGTCCCTGTGCATCAGGTGAAGAAGTGGCCAGGCCCCGGCGTTCCACACCAACTCCAGAACTTATAAGGTGAGCATGAAAGACATGAATTGTGTTTTATGTAAGGCCTCACGAACTCTTAACAATTAGGCAAATATCTTCTGGTCTAAACTCTTGGTTCCTGTTAATGAAGGGCATACCTACATGTACAAATTCATGCATCTGTAGCATGTTACCATTTCTCATAAGCGCAGTCCTAGGGAGACTTTTTAGGAAGACACTGTGCAGTAAACTAAAGTAACTCCCTATCAGAATGTGGTCCCTTCACTAATGAAAAGGCTAAAGGTCTAAATAATAAGATCTTTTAGCTTCTGAAATGCTGATCTGAAATGCATTTATATGGCTGACTCTATGAAGAAAAGTCTTTCAGGTTGTACACAACTTCATGATGCATCTCATCTGCCACAAACCAAAAGAATCCTCTGGTGTTTGATTTTAGCAGAACATTGTATTTCACAGTGTATTCTTTGGGTAAAATATTATACAAATGGGCATTTTTTTCCCAAAAGGCTGCTATTTCTCTTTAATATCTTAATCCTTTTAGGACTTTTCCTTTCCTTCCCAGCTTCTGTCCTCTCCTCTCCACCCCTGTCCCTCACCACACGCAGATTAGGATTCACGAGGTGTGGAGTAGAAATGGAGAAGGTAGTGCAGCTGTGAAAGTCTAGAGAAGAAATTAGGAGAGAGTATATGTTGTGTTCCTCCTGTCCCCCCCAATAGCTTTAGCACTCTTCTTTTTTCTCTGATATGAACAGTGCTAGAGTATTAGGAGGTCATAATGAGCCCTTGGGTGGGAGGGGGACAATGAAGTTAGGAGCTGAGCAATCCAGTTTCTTGTTCAAACACATCACATCCCCATGCTCAACATTTACCAGTCATACATAGACTATCTTAGTTACAACCCAGAGATGTGGTAAAGACTCATAAAATTGGTTTTTTAGATATAAGGGCCAAGGGGTACTTTGCAATAAACTATTATCTCTAAATATTATCTCTTCTAGACACAGAAAATCATGATGCTTTGAAAAACCTTTTCTCCTTCAACTTATTTCCACTTGACCAGTACCCTGGCCCTCCACTGAGAACCAGAGATTTTATCTTTGACTAATTCTCTTGTCCCATAATACATTTGACATCTTGATGTAATACTTTCTAGCCATAAAGTAGCTTTGTATATACATTCTTGCACATATATATGCATAAGACTTTCTATGAACTTTCATAACTTGTACTATGAACAAGTTATTTTCATCACTAATCATTGGTTTCTTCTCCCCCCCACACACACACATTTTTATCAAGAAAAATATTTGAAAGCTTGTATAACTTTTTGAGCATTAATTTTTGAGCCCTCTCTTGTATTTTGCCTCAATGTATGTGATTTAGCAAAAAGCCTCCTGATGACACTGTGGCCCTTGCTCCCCTCTTTGGCCCACCATTAGAATCAGCGTTTGATGAACAGAAGACGGAAGGTAAGAAAAAACACTATGCCTCTGTAGATTTGTTTCCTTTTTCATTAAATTATAACTTATCTAAAAAGATATATATATTTTGAGGTATGTTTTTAATGTATCATAATATCTTCCTAGTAAAGAAAAGTTCCAATCTTGGTTTATTTTCAAGAACAGGAGTTTAGTTTGCATATTTCTGTTATTTTAGGATGTGACATTTACTTCCAGAAATATCTAATAGCTAATAAGCTCATTCCTTGAATAAGGTTGGTAAAAATTAATGCAAATCTACACAAATCCTTATTGAGGAGTCAACACTCTGTGACCAAATGGCTGTCCTATGGGGTGTTAGCAGGAGCATGAATAGAGCCAGGCCTTCTGGGACTCATCACAGTCATTGTCACTGGCCTCTCTGCTGCATTTAATCTCTTTCCACCCCATCAGCGGAAGTGACCATGGGATTGTTCATGACAGGCATTGTTTCTGGGTCTCAAGACCCAGAAAAGACTTATAGTCATTTGGCAACTTAGAAATCAAATGCTATGAGAAAAATACCTTCATTTATGCCATCGTTGCTAAGCTTTCTTATTACACATTTATTCCTAGTGTTAAATATTTAACTTTTTAGAATTAACCATGTTTTTTGGATGGCTAAAAATATTTATATACCTTGCTCTTATAAAATAATCCCTCTGTACGAGAGATCTAATCTATTCCTGAAGTGCATTTATGTCCAATGCATGTATCTCCAGTAGCTGTGTTTGATGATATATATGTATTTATAAAAATTGTTTCACTTAAAAACATTATGGTATATATATAACAAAATGGTATCTTTCTAGGATCCAATGGTGAAATACCCTTATGTGTTAAATGCAAGAATGCTTAGAAATATAATGAGTATAATGCCTAAGATTCAGTAGCAAAGAAACAACAAATAGAATTTTAAAAAAAAACAAACAGAATTTTATTTGTTTCATGTGAACAGTCTGGAAGAAAGCAATATTGAACTGGTAGGGTCGCTCTACTGTCCACATCAGTTACTTTCATCTCTGAGTCCAAGAGAGCTGTTCCAACTCCCCACCCGCCTCTGTCAGAGGAAAAGTGGTGGGGAGAGACCAATGGAACTCACTGCCAAAAGTCAGAGCAAAAAAATCTGGAAGAGACACCCATCACTGCCAGCCAAAGCCCACTGGAGAGAATCTGGTGTCATGTAGACAGCTAAACTCTTTGACCATAGAGAAATGGAGAATGAATCTGGGAAATTAGCAGCAATCAGCCACACCTGAATATTTTCAATGATTTAATAGTTAGGAAAATGTATAAAGAACATCTCTAAATATTCCTTTAGTTATTATTAAATGTTTATAACTTGGATTCTCTCAGTTAAGGCAGCCTTGCAGTCAGGCAATTATTTGTCTTATTAACTCATTTGCAATCAGTCTTGCTTTTCATGACATAGTTGTATGATGTGCAGAAATGGGATTTGATTTTTTGACCTGAATCTGTCCATAACTATATAGAAACGTTATGTAAAAAAAGAAGTAGTTCTTAAACATCAAAGTGATATTCCACATTGAATTCATGAAAGTAATGCTGCTTCACAACAAAACAGAGCTAAGATCATTTCTGAGGTATGTGATAGAGAGGAAATCCATGTGTGGACTTGTCAGTCAATCTGATTTATCTGTCCATCAAGTGACTGCAGCCCCTGAAGTCCTATAAAGTTCTACCATTTGCACCAACCACATGATACTGCAATGGATTGATTCTCCTAGTACTAGTTTAAAAGGCCTGGAGGACTATCTATATTTTGGACTTAGGTGTGCCTGGATCAGATTTTAGCTCCTCTACTTTTTCTGTGAACAAGTTATTTTCATCACTAATCGTTGGTTTCCGCTCCCCAAGGTGGTACTGATATCACCACATTGGTGGTGTTATAAGGATTAAAATAGATAACAACAGCAATTACCCTTCTGATAAATGTGCGTTTTACAAACATTTCATTTGTATCCATTACTTGCTTCAATCTTGTCAGTAACTTATTATCTCCACTTCACACTGAAGGAGGGAAGTTCATAGAGGTTCAATGCTTTGCACAGGGTTCTAAAGTAAGACGAGAGGCTAGATTCAAATGCATATCCCACTGGCTTCCCAGTCTGCAGTCCACAGTGTAATGAATCACCTCAGTACTTGCCGAAAAGAGGTAGCTATTCTCACCATTTCCATAATAACAAGATCACAACAATAGAAAAGAAAGAGAAAAAAGTATTAAATTCAATGTCCTTAGATCCAAAACATAATTGTCCTGATTTACTTCAGATGTCTAAGCATTTATTTTTCTGGTGCTCTTAAGATATTCACCAACCTTTTTTAGAATAATTATGTCTCTTTATGATGCTGCAAAAGGTTTTTTTAAAGACCCTGGAGACCCTTTAAAGATAGAAACCACTGCACAGAACCCAGGCATTTTCAGCTTTGAAGCATATTCATAAGAGATTTAAATAAACCAACTTACAAGAAAACAAACATCCATGAAATTAATGCCCGAATTTTCAAATGGATACCTGAATCGGAGCCAGTATGTGTGCTGATATTTGGAATGTCCTTAAGTGACCACCAGGAAGAAAATGCAGAATCCATTTTGAAAGTTTTTACTCAGCTATATGCAAACACACAGACGCCCCCTCCCACCCCTACACACCACACTTCTATTTCTGTTTTCCATTTAAAAAGAATGGGAGCAGCACATTGCTAAAATAATTTCCCAATATAAGGCAAGGGGGAGATAATTTTGTAAAGTTCAACTTTAAATTGAAATTTTTAAATTCTAAAATCCAGAGAGGTTCTTTTTTTAACTTACCCTGGGAAATTCTCTTTTTATGTTTCCAGTTATTTTAGATCAGCCTGAGATATGGGGTGCAGGCCAGCCAATTAATCCAAGCATGGAATCGCCAAAGTTAACAAGGCCTTTTCCCACCGGAAGTAAGTTATATGTCTGCTCTGTCTGGAAAAATAAGTGACTCATTTTACTGTCTGTCTGCAGAATGAAATCAGGTGACTCCTAGAAAGTCAACACAAGCAAGGCTTGAACTGTATGATATTGAGGGGTTATTCTAACAGGCTATAGAGTTAAAAAAGAGGCCATGGCAAGTTATCTAAGCCAGAGACATAAAATTATTAACCTTGAATCATAGACTGTTCTGATGTCTCACATGTTCATCCATTCATTCATTCATTTCATATGTATATGTAAGAACCAGAAGCAAATGAGCTGAAGAATCTGCTGGGCTGATGAGATATGGTCTCTGCTGGTCCTACAGAACAAGTGAGACTTCATAGGACAAAAAGGACACATTGAGATCAAAGAAGGACAGATGGAAAGCAAGAGAAATTGCTAGAGAGAAGCTGAGACAGGAAATCAGAACAAATTTATATCAAAGTAGCCATTAGCCCAAACAAAGCCGATGGCTGGAGGAGGTCCAGAGATCTTTATAACCCTTCACCTAGGGAGGTGAGCGCTCTACCACTGAGCCATAACCCCAGCCCCAGAAAGCTTTCTTTACAGACCTAAATTGCCCAAACCATTCCTAGAAAATTCTTCCTAAATGCCAAGAAGGTAAACAAATGAAATGTTTGCGTGGATGATGTGTTGCTTCAAACACCACTTATTTCAGAGCAGTGAGTTTTACGTACTGTGGTGGCACCTAGCACGACAGAGGCTGTTGTTTATTGATGGACATTGTATAATTCTGCTCATTTCATGGTTGCAGCACAGGGTTACTATTTCAGGTTATTAGGCTTTGTGGTATTTTACTTGTTTTATAGTGTTTTGTTGATGACAATCTTGATCGACTTTTTATAGAAACCATTACTAAGGAGCCTCTGATTGACTGGGAAAATATGATCCACGAGAAGTGCTGTTTTCAGCAGCTCATAACGAAGATTAAGGGCCAAGTGCTCCTAAGCTTTGAGAGGACAGCTGTTAGTCATGCTTATTGTGGAAAGAGCCCTCCAGCTTACATATGCACCCGGCTCAGCCTGCTTTTAGGATATGAAAGATTAGAGCACATCCAGGTTCACATCTGAACCTTGAGATGATTTATGAAAATAGTGTGAACTCTTTTGAGTGAACCAAATATGGCCAGTGACAAGAAAACATATATTAAAGGGAAGAAAAAAATGTAGCTGTTGAAACAGTAATTTTTAACCTCATCCATAAAGTGATAAAGCCCTGTTCAGAAGAGTAATCTCTTGGTGGAGACCGTAACACTAGACTTATTTCTATCTGAGGATTTTGTTGGCTGTCATTTTTACCAAGGGAACCTGTTCATTCTTCATTGACCCAAGTCACTTTGCCTCTGACTTTCATTATCACACCTGGATTGTTAACTGTCTGTGAACATGATTTTCATCATCAGTCACAATTCCTTGAGGGCAGAGGATTTTTATTCAATCCATTTTGTTCCCAGCAATAGCAGGTATAACTTAGTTGTGGATTGAGGTTTATTAAATAATATTTAAATGAATAAAGCATTGATGTTATTGTTACTATCTGACATCGTTTTGGCAAACTCTCACTCTCATAAAATGGAAGAACTTTAATAATCCTGCTTTAATCTGTTGGCTTTGAACTTTACAAAATTTAGATCATTGATGGTATTTCCAGCATCAAGTCTATCAATGAAAAAACTCTAATCCTACTTATCTAGTGTCTTGTGTAATTTAGGAAGAATGTAATCAATAATACTTGATTTCTCATCTCTCTACAGCACCTCCACCACTGCCTCCAAAAAATGTACCAGCCACCCCACCTCGAACAGGCTCCCCCTTAACAGTTGGACCAGGTAAACTTCAGGTCCCTTTCATCTAAGATTATATGGCAAACAGGCACAGCCCTGGACCTCAACATTCCCTTGATGCTTTGGAAGTTGTAGTCTACATTAAAATGGTACAATGTTGTCATTTAGTTTTATTTCCATCACAGTGTATTGTGCAAACTTATTTTAAAATACCACTTCCAGGTTTCACACATGAAAGAGAGAAAGAAAGAAGGAAGGGAGGAAGGGAGGAAAGAAAAGAAACTTCTCACAATTTTTTCTTGGTAGAATAAGAGCCACATTCACTTATAAAGTGAAGGGGGGAACATACCAATATGAAAAGCTGTTTAATTAACCATTCACTTTGGTTGGATCTTATTTTGGTGATTTAAAAATTCAAGGCACAATTTGAATTTTTCCAAGAACCAATAAAACTTTTGCTAGAACTAAAACTGTCTAGTCTACAACAAAGACATAAAATGGTTCTCAGGATGAGTGGTATACTGTTGGTGTAGAATTTTTTTCCCCAGTAGTCATTCAAGTATTTACCATCTTATGGCAAAGAGATGTATAAAGATCATGAAATGTGGCAAGAAACTTCTGCATCCTTTTAGACAGATATCTCAAAGACATATCTTTGCTTTCTATTAAAATCAATAGTATGTATCCATAAAATTTATAATCTACCAAGTCTTATTGGACTGTCAAATCAAAAGTAGTAATGGTTATTTTATGGATCTGAATGTGGTTCTTTGTCATTTTGGAATTCTATAGCAGTTTCATCCTTTGCAATTTATGCAGCCTGGTGAATTTGATAGGTACAGAGAGGGTGTTTATCAACAAAAGAGAAAGCAAGAAATGTCATTTATAAAATTTATATTGACTTAAACCCAAAAAAGGATCGTTCAGAGTCGTATAAGTTCAGGTGTTTGCAAGTTTGAGCCACTAGGGTCTCCTGTATTTCCAATAAATTATGTTAGACACAAATAAACCTACCAGCAGCCAAATTATAAATATTGTGTGCCACACAAAATACTACCCCATTTATCTTTAGCCTTGGAACCATGAAAGTTAATTCCTTTCAAACTATAAATATGGAAATGACAAGCCAATTCTTATAGCCCAAGAGTTATTTAAAGGTAAAATAACTTCTGGTCATGCCCTCCAGTTATTTAAGTAACAATTTCTAATTTGAATAATCTCAGTTTAAAAAAAATAGAGTTCTTCAAATTGCAGTTGTTATCAACCGTTTCATGCCAAGTGGTAGAAGACAGTTTTTAACTTTTGCCTCTTATTATTGATATGAATTAAAAAGACTAGTAGATGCCACCTAAGACAGAGACTTCTGTTTTGTAACTGCAGATATATACCACAGTTATACATGTGATATTAACAGATGAGATTTGATGCGAAAAATAATTATTGCATTTTTATTATTTTCCTCTCTATTAAACAGGCATATGTATAACAGTGCCAATAAGTAGCAAATGCTTCCTCAGTAACCCATGAGTGTCATGTGTATGCATGTGTTTATAAATATTTGTGTGGGAATGTCTCTTTAATCTTTGTGCTGTGTTTCTGGAGTATTAGAAGACCTACAGCTAAATGTGATATCCATTTTTTTGAAACTAACAGATATCATCATCAGTTTCCCCAAACACACTTAGAGCAGACAATAGTCATAAAATATGTGTGTGTGATTTTTAGCACACAAGTCTTTGTCTACTGTGTTGTATTGCAGTAGCCCATATTTTCAGAAACAAACTCCTTTTGGAATTTGTATTTTCAGAGCCTATGTTTCTTATGAATTGAACATGAGTTTCTTGAAATGCTCCCTTGGTTCTCTCGTAAGCAGCCTTGAGAGCGGTATCATGCTCAGCACTTTAAGTGATGGTAAAAATGGCCAATTGTTATCACCTTGCAAGAATAAATAATAGCATCAAAATATGATGCTCACATTATGGAGGGGAGATCTCTCCTTTCGCCTTCAGCTCCTAATCTAGCCAGATATATGCCCACGAAGGCACCTCACAGGGCAATATATCTACCAGACTTTGCCTCACCCTTATCACCCCCCCCATATAAATAATATTAAGAAAGTCAATTAAAGTTTAAAACCAACTACTTTGACCACAGGAAATGAACAGTCAGCCACAGAGGCCAAAATTGAAAAACTACCCTCCATCAATGACTTGGACAGCATTTTTGGCCCAGTGTTGTCCCCCAAGTCTGTTGCCGTGTACACTGAAGAAAAGTGGGTTCATTTCTCTGACACGTCCCCGGAACATGTTACTCCAGAGTTGACTCCAAGGGAAAAGGTGGTGTCCCCACCAGCAGCATCAGACAACCCAGATGACTCCCTGGCTCCAGCCCCTCCCGGCCCCCCGGCCCCCACGGGTCCCCCAGGACCTCCTGGGCCTCCCGGGCCTCCTCGCAATGTACCATCTCCGCTCAATTTAGAAGAAGTCCAGAAGAAAGTTGCTGAGCAGACCTTCATTAAAGATGATTACTTAGAAACAATCTCATCTCCTAAAGATTTTGGGTTGGGACAGAGAGCAACTCCACCTCCCCCACCACCACCCACCTACAGGACTGTGGTCTCGTCCCCCGGACCTGGCTCGGGCAGTGGTACGGGGACCGCCAGTGGTACGTCTTCTGGTTTGCTTGTGCTCCGTGTGCCAGGGAATGGCCGTGGCTGCTTGAGTGTGAGCAACACCCTCCCCGCTGCCTGGCAGTTGGCCGTAGAGCTCCAGCCATTCCTGCTCTGGTCTGGGTGTCCTGTGGCCCCCTGGCATGCCCCAGCCCATCGAATGCTCGCAGTCGTGGTCCAAGTCTGTGGATGTGTTCTGCCCACCCAGCCCATAGGAGCGCCCTCCTCCACCCTGCCATTTAGGAGGCATAGAGGTTTTTAAAGAAAGCTGGAATATCATTGTTAGGAATTCAGGAAAGTTCTAGAAAGGCATATTTCAGAGAGTGGTTTACAGGTCACATGTCTGATTCTCTTGTCTGATGCCTCCTGAGAGTCCTAGGTTTTGTAGGTCAAAGTGCAGGGAAGGAGGGTCCTGTTTTTTTCTTTTTGTTTTCATTCTTTTTCTTTTTTTTTAGGTGGAGAAAGAACTTTGTTGTTGGTTTTTTTTTTTAATGTAAGATTTTAAAAGGAGATTTTAAAGAACTACATTAAATAAATAAATGCCTTAGCACGTCCCCACCCTAATGGAGCAGCCACTGCAGACAAACTTTGTCCTCAGATCTCACCACTTGACACACCCATCAGGCTATGACGTCAACGCCAAGGGTGGTGACATTTGATGAAAAAGTCTACCAGAAATGTACCTTTGGGGACTCTCGATGCAGATTCTCACATCGAATTTGATTTTTTTGTTTGTTTGTTTGTTGTTATTTTGAACTTCATTTTCTGTCTTCTAACCATGAAAGGACAGAAGCTCTTGCCAGGCATACCAAAGAAATACCAAGATCTTCCAAGTGCATCGTTTTCATGTAGTTTATTCCACTGTTACTCAGATTCATCCGGCAAGATCCTCCCAGCCTTTCCTCCCGTTCAGGGGTTCAGTTTCAGCACCTTCTCTGGGGGTGCCATGTGCTGTTTTTCTTTGCTTTGAAAGAGGTAACCAAGGTCGCTCAGTAGTAGAACACTTGCCTAGCACATGTGGGGCACTGGCTTGATACTGAGCATCACATTAAAAGTAAATAAATTTAAAAAGATTATTGTGTCTATTTATAACTAAAAATATTTTTAAAAAAAGAAAGAGAGGTGACCAAGCATGAGATATTTAGATCTGGTGAGAAGGAAAGGGGCTTTTTCTGTTCTGATTGTCACCACTGCTCCCTCTTTCCCTGGAGTGTCCTCCAGTGATTGTTCCACATTTGCCTCTGTGTTTTTTTAAAGCAAGAGCATCAGAGGGGATCAAGAAAGGGTGAGGGTTCACCTGTGACACAAACAATACCATATTATTAAGTATGCCCCAGGCCTTCCTCTCCCTAAGAAGGAAAAAAAAATTTTTTTTAATTAAAAAAAACCCCTTATATATACACACACACACACATACACACACACACACCAGGTATTGAGAGGGTATCACTTAGTTGTTTTGAACTCACAATCCTACTTCAGCCTCCCAAGCTGCTGGGATTATAGGCATGCACCACTGTGCCCGGCTAGAAAACTATATTCGATAAGCAAATACGTTTGGCAAACATGGCATTAAGTAAAATGAGCAAGTTTCTTTACCACAGAACCTTGGAAACCTTTATTTTGTCAATAATAAGCATTTTCTGCTTATCAATATGCTAAGTGCTTTATGCACATTATTTCATCCTCACAAAAATCCCATATGGAAGGCACTATTATTTCCCCTATTTTATAGATGGGAAAACTGAGACTCAGAGAGGTCAAGTCATTTGCCCAAGTTTATGAGGCAGGAGATGACAAACTTCGGATTCGCAGGTCTATCTGATCCTGAGCACAGGTCTAACTGATCCAGAGCCTGTGTTCTTACCCCTGTACTCCCCAGGCACTTCTGTGAGGTTTGGTCACAAAATATCCCAGACTTAATTAATCACTGACAACCACCTATATTGCACAGTGTCATCCACAAAATCACCAAAATCTGCTTTCGGAACATACTGTTTTGTTCACCTCTAATTCCAGAGCGTTAGAGCACCCACCGCCATACCTCTGTTGCTTTTTTAGTTTTGTTCATGGATTACAGCCTCTGTATTTATCTGTAAAGGTACTAAAAGGTTGCTGTGTTAAGCCTTCAGACAGCAAACCTGAAGAAGTTGTCTCTCTAAAAAAAAAAAAAAAAAAAAAAAGTGGGGGGTGTGCCTTTGTTGTTTCCCACGGGGCTCTCTCTCCTGGGTCAGGCTGTCAGTGCCCTAAAAGGACATCTCAGGGAATACCCAGCTCTCCCCAGTGGAGGGACAGAATGCTCTCCCCAAAGCAAATCCCTTTAGTGGGAGGTATGGAACGCGAGGGAACTTCGTCCTTGACCTGTGTTTTCATCACCTTTCACAATGCTCTGGGAGATATTTGTTTAATTAAACACTTAATTATTAAGGAAGAGAGCAGCTTTGGTTTTCTTTCTGGAATCTTTGAGAGTTTCATTATTTTAATGTTTAACTTCCATAGCCTTATTTGAAATTATTTTATATAGTTACCAGTAAAGACTACAGATTCTTAATAACTGGTCTGGAAAAAGCTATACTTTGCTGGCATTTAAAGGATTGAATTTTCAAGTAGGAAATTGATCTGGTCCTATGAAGCCCATAAATAAATAAAACGTTGCACCATCATTCCCTTAATTAAGTCCCAGTTTATTTGCTGGTTAATCTTTTATTGATGAATATACACAAACTGTCAAAATTAGAATTTTAGGATTACAATAATAGAATGTATAGTTCATGCTTTAAAGAAAAATGGTGCTTCTCATTACCTGCCTTTTATAACACATCCTGATGGGACTAACTTTCCTGCGCTTCTTTAACTGATTTTAAGTGGGTACCATTATTCTCACAGCCTAGGGTGTCCTAACTAAGCTGTGAGAAGCAGAAGTGCTACCTGCTGTTAAAACACAGTGGGAAGTAAAGAATTTGCTCCAAGAACTTCAATTTCCTTATGGCAAAAAGTTATAAATACCTAGTTTGGCCAGAATAGTACTTTATTGGAATATAGATGCTGATTCTTGGCAAAGGCTATCTCTTTTCCCATGTTGATTGTGTGCCAAGGGACAGAAGGGAAAATAAATTTTATTGGCCTTCAACAGGTTTGGACTAGGAAAGAAAGGAGTTCGTCAAGTGAAGATGTTCAGAGAAACATTTTCCAACTCATGAAATATTAAAAGATGTTATTCTTGTCAGTGTGATGACACATGCCTGCAATCCCAGCAACTCAGGAGGCTGAGGCAGTAGGATCCCAAATTTGAGGCCAGCCCCAGCAACTTAGCTAGACCCTGTCTCAAAATTAAAAAACAAAAAGGGCTGGGGAATGGCTCAGTGGTAGAGAACCTCTGGGTTCAATTTCAATCCAGGGGGAATTGAAATTTTAGTACTGGGCGGGGGCAGAATTTAAAAAGTTATTTAATTTCTCTCTTTCTCACACACACATATACACACACAGAGTTTGAGATGCAGGGGTTGAATTAACCAAAATATACATTTCCTAACTGAAAGTCTTTTTAGAGCAATGATGTCTAAGAAATCATTAGCCACATGTAGTTATTTTACCCATAATGATAACAAATTAAAATTAACATAAAATTCAGTTATTTAGATACAGTAGCTCAGTGGCTACCTGTGACTAGTGCTATTATTGAACATAGTGTTCTAGAACATTTTCATCGTCACAGAACGCTCTATTGGAGAGTTCTGTTTTAGAGCTTTTAATGTGTTTATTACCAAAGGAGGGGAAAAAAGAAAATATAGTATATCACCATTCCCACACATGCTTAATACTTTTTTCCAAAGAAATTGTGTAATTGTGTCCTAAGAAACACAATTTGGGAAAAGTCATTTAGTTCTTTCCATATTTCAAAGTACATGTAGTTTAATTCACTTGATTCTCCCAGTAATACCGTTGGTACATTAGCTTCATTTTGCAGATAAGGAAACAAGCACAGAGGTAACTTGGCCAGGGTCACAAAGCTAATGAGTAGCAGAGCCAGGATCTGGCCCCATAACTGTTGGATTCCATAGCCTGTATTTCTGCCACTTCTCCCAGCTGCCTTCACCGTCCCCCGCACCACATGGACACAGAAGAAGTCAAAGTTGAAGCTATAGATACGTGGTTTTCACTGGTTACCAAAGAAACTACCTTGAAACATCACATCAAGAACAGCAAATGGATCAAGAGCATAACAATTGTTTCCAACTTTGTTAACTCACAAAACTCAATGGATGTGTAATTGTTAAAGTTAAACCTTAACTTTAACATCTTAAACACTGCATCTTAAACAGTGGCATTGTCCAACTTATTTTCTGAATTGTGTTTGGGAATAAACACTACCCAAGAAGGAAATCAAAGTACAATTGAAAACCTAAGAGGTTAGGGAGGTATAAATATTATCCATCTACACCCTTACAACACGAACAACATCACAAAAGCTTCTGAAGCTTTGGGTCAACTGTGGAATCACCCCCAGGCCCTGTGTGTTGTCTGCTGAGCCTCAGGGTCCCTCAGGCAAGGTGTTAATCCAAATATCCTTTAAATGCTTTTAACGTATTCTCTGATTTTCCTTCTAAATGCACAACAAATCAATTATATCGATTCAGTAAAGAAAAAGTGATTTAAATGGGAGTATCCATAAAGGAAAAGGAAAACAAATTTTTAATTAGCAATTAACACTTTTTTCTTTACTTTTTAGTTGTATCTTTATCAAAAGATACTCTTTACCATCATCATCAAGACCTATTGCCTTCTGTTGCTTAACATTTTATAGTTTAGCAAACACTTTCATAAGCATTTTTAGTTTCCCTGTTATAACTACCTTGTAAGTAGAGCAATGTCTATTTTTTTAAATGGTGAAGCCGAGGCCCAGAGAAGAAAAGATCCCACAGATAAGGAGAGATGGCCAGGCAGGAACTCAGACCTTTGGACTCTCCACCCAGTATTCCACAGCCCCTCAGTATTTTCCTGAGCGTTACTGAGAGGGGATTTTTTTAATTTCTCTTCTGGAACATGGAAGGAAAGAATAAACAGGCAGCCTTTTCTTAGGATTGATTCAGAAGACTATTTCTTAGAAATAGACCCACAGAGAAACATTTGGACCATTCCTATAGAAAGTTTTCCCAAAGCTGAATAGAAACCCCTTTCTCCATCATTAAAAAAAAAAAAAAAAAAAAAAGAGTTCCCTAAGACTTCCTGACACAGACTTCACTGTTTCAAGGTTTATTTCCCATCTCTCTGCTGTCATTTCTATCTTCTGAAGTCCTCCTGGGTGCAAATCTACTAACACAATATTCAAATCAAAACTTTGGACTGGGACTTGTCCAAACATACTCCATTTTTTAAAAAGAGAACATTAATCAGAGACTGAGAACATTTACATTGAGAGAGATATATACAAATTGACCATGTAAAAAGCACAGATTTTAGGCAAAATGTGGGACTCCACAGTCTTTCCAACATTATAAGAGCTTGGGCTTTGGAATTAAATATACCCTTTAAGTGCCATGATCTTGAACATGTTACTAAATATCTCTGAGCCGCTGTTTTTATTGAGGTGCTACCAGTACCTACCTCCAAAGCTTACCATAGGGATCAGGTCATCAATGTAAAGCACCTAGTATAGCTGGCCCAATAAAATAGAAAGGGAGAGCTCAGTAGAAGTAAGCATATAGTAGGTGGTAGTGGTGGGGGCAGGTGGCATGGAGAAGAGGTGGCAACAATAATTAATAGGATTTCACACTAATGTAGAATAAATACTGCAGAATAAATTCAGAATAAATAGTACAGAGAAACATACTCAATATTTCAGATTGTTTAAACAAGAAGCAAGGCTCACTCCCAAGGCTATCCTCAAATGAGAACAGATTCTGAAACGATGGGTTTTGCTACTCACCTTCAAAGGACTTCGTGGATGTGAAGATCTAGAGATTGAGATGCTGGTTTAGAACTTCAGAGATCACAGATTTGTGGTGTGTTTCGAGGGAGGTAGTAGGTTGGGGTGGGTAGTGGGAAAGAAGCATGGATACTTTACTGGGGCGGGATTTCTTAGAATTTTCTTGAGATAGTTTGGCAACCTATGTTCTAAATGGAAGTGACAAAACTTCTGAACAAGAACTGTTGAGATACTGATTGACTCTCCTGAGGTTTTTGGCCAAATAGTTTTCCCATGCTCCCAGGCATATGACTGAAGATGGGCCCTTGAGTGCAGAGACCCCTCTGGTGTGCTGATTGGTGTGCATGCCAGCCTCTGTGTGTCATCTGTGTTTCATATGCTTGTCATGGACAGCCAGAAAAGTAAATCCAGGAGGCTCTTTAAAAAAACGACTATGAAAATCATCAGGGACACACACTCTACGTTGACATTACTGAACAGAGTTCACAAAATTCTCTGAATTTGGTGTTTCTATTACTGTGTTTCAAAATACAAAGAACTCATGCATCATCTAATTTTCTTTATTATATTTTGTTCTTTGCTTACTTCAAGTGTTTGGGGACATTAATAAAGTTAGTGCCCATATGTTGATTCACAGTCAAAAGCGTAATTCTCTTACCCCTGCTTAAAAGAGAAAAATATAATGTAGAAAATCATTCATCTTCCTCTTCCTTTAAGTTCTAAACTTTATTTTTTATCATTTAAAAAAAATCAGAGAATTTACCCTAAGTTTAGTGTGTATGTGATTAAAATGAAAAGTACCACCAGGCAAGAGTCATAAGAATTCATCTTCTGTCACAGATAGAGTAATGAACGGATTTACCTTCACTGGGTGTCACATGACAAGAAAGGGCAATGAGCTTCAGCTTCTGCCATCAACCATAGTTCAACTGAATACATTTTTTCTTTATTAAAAAAAAAGAAAAAGAAAAAAATGCGTGCTGCAGTGCTTAGCGTAGAACTGCCAAACCAAATGTCCAGGCATTGTATTGTGATGACAGCATCTGGTCACCTCTGCTTCCAGCCATTTCTAACACTGGCCTGTTTTCCAGGTGCATCATCTCCTGCTCGACCAGCCACTCCCTTGGTTCCCTGCAGCAGTACCACTCCACCTCCTCCTCCTCCCCGGCCTCCCTCCAGGCCAAAGCTACCTCCAGGAAAACCTGGAGTCGGAGATGTGGTATGTTCCCCTCTGCCCTAGCTTGCTCAGAGTCAGATGGAGAGATCACCAACAGCTTCAACTTCAGGTCTAAGCACAAGAACAGGACATCTCAACTTCAGGTCTAAGCACAAGAACTCTTTCCCAAATGACCTTTTCAGGTGGTCACTGAAAGATAGTCACTGCCCACAAGTGTATCTTTCAACCCTCTTCAAGGGTCTATCATCTTTCAAGCCAATGTCTGAAATGAGAGTGGGATGCTTGGGCCCTCACCTCTGCTACAGGGATGGATGTCAATGCAGATAGTCATCATCAATTCTTGCTAACCCCTTTAGAAAGAGAGGTGTTTCCTCTCACAATATTTTTCTGATTATTGGAAAACTCCAAGAGAGAGAAAGTGCTGGTTTCTGACTCTAGAATACATTATTGGTGATAGGTTCACTATGTGAATATAAAGAAGAAAGCCCATGGATTTGCTGCGGAAGTCTCTTGTATTGTGATTTAAGGCTGAGGTGTGGAAAGCAATCTGTGCAAACAATTGACAGGACTGTGACAGAAGTCAATTTTGTTGGCATCTGTACACAGTCTTTGGCTTGCTAGCACAGTCCAGGATTTTGTATTTAAACATCTTTAGATTGGAATGAGCTTTTACAGTGCTCCCTGCTCAGTCCCTGAGGGCGTGTGAGGACACATCACAGATCCCATCACACATCCCGGCCTCTCTAAACCCAGCATACCCACTGAGTTCAGCCATGCTGGGGTTTATGGTTCCTCCAGCTCCGCTCCCCAAGCTGTTGTGTAGATAAAGCCCATTTTACTTTGAAAACAGGCTGTCCATTTGCTTTTAGGGACTCAAGTTGTCCTATCCGAACTGGGAGACATTAACAATATGGAATCAAAGTGCTACAACCTGTATCTAACCTGTTATCTCTTTTCTTCTCCCTACAGCCCAGACCATTTAGCCCACCCATACACTCTTCCAGCCCTCCTCCGATAGCACCCTTAGCCCGGGCTGAAAGCACTTCTTCAATATCGTCAACCAATTCCCTGAGTGCAGCCACCACTCCCACAGTTGGTAAAAATTATCTCCTCTCTTTTCATCTGTTTGTGGTTTTGACTGGCTAAGTTTTCTGATCTGAACTCCCCAGGCCCTGTGTTTCTGGTTGAAATTGTTTTGCTGTGTGTTTTGCTACTGTCACCTGACTCTTCTTTTCCAAGCAACCTTCTCAGCAAAGGAGGCAAAAGACTTGACCTACGCCAATGAACCAATAAGCAGAATGTGAAAACCTGTATTTTGCAGGGATGGTCTTATGCTATTCCATACAGAGCTATTCACAAAGCAGAGAAGAAATTGCCAAGGAAGGTCCTGTAATTTAGATATTTCTTATTTTTTAAAAAAATAAGCAGTCTCCTTTGAGGGGAAATGTTTAAATTCGAACTGTGTAACCACACCAGAAATTGCAAAAATTAGAACTTTTATTATCTTGAAGGTTTCATTTTTCATCATTTTTGGTTGTCCTGAGGTTGAAGAATGGTATAAACATTGGCATGGTGAGATATGAGAAAAAAATTTTTGACTTTTTTTTTTCCTAGTGCTTCTCAATGATATGCAGTCAATTTTCCCAGAAAAAAAATTAGCCATTGCTGGCATTTTCTGTAAATGCCTTGTGCCTCTTTTCTTATGCTGTGTGTGATGAGAGTGAAGAGTTGAGGATGGCTGCTCAGCTGGATGGTTTTCTCAGGTTTCACTGCCTCCTTTTGCCAGGAGCATCTTCCCTCTGCCCAAGGCTGAACTCTGTCTCTTCCCACCTCCCATCAGCTCCTGCTGCCTCTCCCCTCTTGCATGGTGGCTCTGACCTGGGGCTTTCCCATTCCATTTCTCCCATACAACTTCCTCCTCATTGTCTTCCTTCGTTCTCTAAACTCCCCTCCAATTCACCCAGCTGATATAAACCAGCTGATCCCCACCCTGCCTCGCTCAGGAGGACCATCAACCAAAGCTAAGTGAATTCCTTCTGCTCCCCAAGGAAGAGCGCCCTGCAGACTTGCCCATGTGAGAAGGAGGTGAATCAAAGTCTGAGACTTAATTCTTGACAACTGCCTATTTTCTCAGAGAAATAGGTTAAGATGGGCTTCTTAAGGGCCCCCAAAGTAACTTCAACTCCACCTCAGACTCTATATGTTACATCAGATAATCCCCAAAGAATCCTTCAATTGTGGTGAAAATATAGGCAGTTCTCTGTGAGATTTATTAACATTTTTATATAACCACATCTCTTCCTCATCTGCATCAGTTGGGGCAATTCAGGGCTTCTGTTTTTCAATGCCTGTTAGCTCATTCTTTCTGGTTTTGTTTGTTTTTTTTTTTGTAACATCCTAACCTTATTTTTTTTTTCACTCTCTTTAATCTCCTTGATTGCTACAGCCTTCCCCCACCCCACACACACACCACCACCACTCCCATTCTACTGTTTTGTTTTGTCAAGATCATTCATTCCACCCATTCCATGTGATTTGCCTTGTTGGTCAGAGAAGAAAGTAAGAGTGAACTGTCACTCCTACAGCATCCCCCAGGTGACCTCAGATGAACTAGATAGCGTGTTCTTTCAACTCACTTTGATTCATAGAGAAAACTGAACACACAGGGAATTTGAACTGTGTCCATGTTCTAGACAATGTATTTCTATACTCCCTGCTGCTGAAATCTCAAATCCTGACCCAGTGACTTTGATTTTTAATGTATCTAGTATGTGTTCTTTCAAGATTAAACCATGGAGGGGTTAAAAACAATAGCCACGGAACAGGCTGGTCTTACTGATTCATGGCTGAGGATCATACTGATTTAATCTGTTTGGTTCTCTTGTTTTTATTTGGCTTCATCTACCCACTGAATTCCTCATCCTCCTGTTCCTTATTTCCTCCTTCTGTGGGTCGCCTGACAGCCTCTTCTCTCTGAAGTAAATGCATTATTAAGTAACTGACCGGCAGCTTCTTGTGTGTTGCTATTTCTTTTTCTGGGGAGGATGTACTTTGGCTGGTCAGCACTATGGGTCTTGTCATGGTTGACTTGGAATGTTGATTTAATGTAGTCAAATGGCTTGGGGGAACTTGAAAATTTCAGCAGCAAATTCCATGAAGTTGATGGCTCAACATTTCCTCCCATCACTGCAATACCTTTCTGACACTTCCTATGGCACTTGAACTGTAATCTGGGCAAGTATGTGGAAACCAATGAGCCCAAGTTTAAAGTTATCCAAGAACTAAATTTTTAAGAGCAGGACTAAACTTTCTACAATAAAATTCATGCAAGAAAATGTCCCTAAAGAGCTTTCGATATGGAATTTTTCATAAGAGCTATGAATATCAAGTAGCCACCAAAGAAACTATGCATAATAAAACCTGATTGATAGGTAATATCTAGGACCTTAAGTATTGACCAAAAAATATCTAATGCTACATGAGCAAAATGAAACTTTCTGTGTAATGTCACAGAAATTTGAATGATGAAGAGCTCCTACTCAACTGTATGTCATCAAATTTAAGACATCCCTGATTAAAAAATACACCATTGTTTTATAGATGACTAAAAAAGAGAAAAAGCTATCAATTGAACTAAGATGCAATGCTTTCTTATATTAATTATAAGACCCATTCCAATTTCCAATAACTTAACAATGGAATACAGTAAAATCTTTGTACTACAAAAGGCTCATAGGACCTGCATTGTATGATTTTGGGGAAAATTCTGTTAATATTATGGGGACAGGGAAAATGTATAAAATTATTCTATTATAAAAAACTAACTCAGAAAGAGAATGAAGAGAGTTATCTCTAATAATAAATATCTAATTTTTATTACATGTGTCTTATTTTTGAGGGTGTTAGTAGTTTTTTTAAAGATATTTGCAAATATCTTCTTTAGGACCCCACTGCAAAAAGACCATGGGAAAGATAATTTTTCTTCCCTGTTAATTTGAAGTTATATTCCTTCACTGGTAGTTATACATTTTAAATTGTATCTTTAACATGCAAGTAAAACTAAAATGAATGAAAAGTAATCATGTCTGGATACCAAAGGAAGTATCAATCAGATGGATTGGATGCTTCCTTCAGTCCAGAACTTTGAGCAAAATTGATTTGTATTCAGTAGCAGAACCATAGCATCTAAAACATAAAACATTTCCTCCAAAGTGGTTAGCAATTCTTAAAACAAAGAAAAAAGAAAAAGTATGCTTTTTTTTGGAATGATCTGTCTCCTATTATTATAGGAGTTGCATTAACTTGTTGTAGCTACCAAAGCATAATAAAAACTGATTGAAAGGTGATATCCTAAAACCTTAAGAATTGACCAAAAAAAAAAAGCTTCCCTACCTTATTCCCTAAGTCAGGCAGCAAGCTAATAGAATATTTTTCCCAAACATTATTGTTGATGGAGCATTTTTTTCTACCCTCATTCATGTCTATAACTTTGCATTGTAGATAGGGTTGTTCATTCCTGGTCTTATTATGATTTTTATTCAGTTTTGTACTAAAGTTGTAATGCTACCTGTAAGACCTGTGGCGATTAAAACAAAAACCCCAATTACCTGTTTTTGTTAGTTGGTGAGAGAGAGATCCCATGTAAAGATCTAAAACAGTTGATGTTCAGAGCATAATGTTGTGGTCAATGAACAAAGACATTTATCCACAGCTGGATATCATAGCCAAAGATGAAATTATGATAATGCTGTTGAAAATTAACGGTCCATAACTATCAAAGGCAGGTGCAAGGCAAATTGAATTTGGATATTGATGAGGCTGAAACGGGATAGTTCATTCAGAGACCTGGGATTTATACGGTTGCTTTTTATGGTCATGTTAAAAGCTAGCTTCTCTTTTCCTGGGGGGAATGTGCATGCTGGGCAGGCCTGTTGAGCTGTCAGGGTCCTGTCAGGAGGCTCTGGTTGATAAGCATATGTCTGGCCACTTGAGAGTTGTGTTGAAGTGAAATACACTTGCATAAGTCAATTATTTATGATGCCTTTAGCAACTCCCTGAGAAGGGCAGGTGTGACTTCTTCCCTGGAGCTGACCAGTTCACAGATGCCAAAACCTGACATTTTTAAAATTTTAATTTCTTCTCATAGAATCATTATCAAATAAGCATATCACTTTCTATATCTTAACCACAATCCCAGTGTTTTAAGTTATATTTCCTTTTTTTTTTTTCATGAAAATCATTCCTGAGTTTCAGTCAGTAGAGTGTGCTGTTTGATTTCATTTGGGATTTGTATTTGTGTTTTTGTTTTCCATTCGTTTATGTTTTTTTGGTTCGTAGTGTCAGAAGATGATGTTTTTTATGACAAACTCCCCTCGTTTGAAAGGCGCTGTGACACGCCTGCAGGTATGGTGCTAGCTGAGTGATCTCTAGATACGTAGACTTTTAAAATCCAAGCCATTATCCATCTGAATGCTAGAAACTTCATGGACATGCTAATCACCTCATGAGTGTCCAGTGCCTCTCAGATGCACCCTGTACATTTAGTGTTCATTGTGGAACTCATGCCACGGAAACGTTTGTAAGTGGACATATTTTTAAAAAGCAGCAGGTTGCATGACAGTTTCTCAGTGAAAAGGTTTGAGAAAGGTGAGATGCCATTGCTTTGTGACTTTTCAAAGGAAGGAATAATTTAACTGCTCACCATTCAGAATTACGTGTCCAGTAACTGCTTTTTTAATTTAAAACATAATAGAGGAGCATCAGTAATCTCGTTTTTCTCTTTGGTACAGTGGTAAAGGGTGGTTTGTGTCTGGATGCCTAAGGTGATTCCAGCAGAGGGGATGGAAGACCTGAGACATCTTCCATGAACTTTAAATTGATATGCAATGCTGTTGTCATTTAAAAGCTAAGCTGATGTTTCATTCGACCCATAATACCGGTTTATCTTTCTGGAAACATGGAAGGGGGTGACATTGAAGATGAAATGGATACAGCAATTGCTGAATGACAATTTGCCCAAAATTAGTGCAGTTAAAATATGCTGATGCCCCTGCATGGCCAGGAAGACTTCTGCTCCCTGCACACGAGCACCAAGTATCAAGCTACCAACAACCGTTCCCATCCCCTTAGGCTGCCATAGCTTTGCTTCTGCTTTCTGATCCCTCAACCAAAAAAAAAAAGACAAAACATAGATTGCCAGTCTTCCCTTTTTCCTGCACGCTAATGGCATGCAGTGCCTCTGCCCTTCCCTGTAGTGAGATT
This sequence comes from Callospermophilus lateralis, assembly GCF_048772815.1. Lineage (NCBI taxonomy): Eukaryota > Metazoa > Chordata > Mammalia > Rodentia > Sciuridae > Callospermophilus > Callospermophilus lateralis. The sequence continues at coordinate 90,657,033 of NC_135311.1, read as the reverse complement.
AATGACCTGCTCTGTAACTCACATTGTGTCCTTCTCTCTCCCTCTCCTTAACCTTTCCCATCCCGCTTCAACTCCTGGCCATACAGAGAATGAACAGCCTTCCCTCGTTTGGTTTGACAGAGGAAAGTTTTATTTGACTTTTGAAGGTAAGTAGTACATAGCATACCAGATTCTAATTTATACTCTCCTCATCCTTTTGTCCCCTCTGGCATTTCAAAATCCTAGTTCTATCCAAACACTTTCTATCTAAAAATGCTATGGCTACTTAGAAAATATTAAATACTGAAGAAAATATGACATGAATTTGGTTTGTATGTGATCTTCAATTTTTCATACCAAACAAATGAAAGCTAATTTGTCATTAATATTAGTCACTTGATTAACTGTGGTCAATTGAAAAACAAAAGCAAACAAAGCACATCTTTTCTTGGCCAAGGAACTTAACTCTGTCAACCAGGGCTCTTTCCTAACTCTTTTGCAAATGCAATGCAAAAAAAAAAAAAAAAAAACACACACACACACACACAAGGACATTTTTGGTTGGTACTGGTGTTTAACTTTGTTTTCAATAATTAGTATTCCAGATGCAATATCCATTATCGTGAAGTGTAAATATGTATATAAATATATGTATATATTCTTAAACCAAGATATGCTACATAGGGGATCAGAAAAATGGGGAAAAGAAAAAAAGAAGTATTTTAGTAATTTTGATTTTTATCTGAAATTGCAATTGGAAGGGCTGCAGTAAAATGGCAACTATTGCTGGACTCGCCATTTTAGATAATTAAGGAAAATAAACCAAAATATAATGTTAAATTTCTAAGATCAGTGCTTGGTAATTTCTTATATGCTGAATTAAAGATTATCAGTCTTCTGTTTTATACTTATGTTCTAAATCATCTTAACTGACCAGGAATTTGACAAAATGGCCCACTTAAACTAATTATAGGGAAAAAATTTAGTAATTTAACTTAATTAATGGGTCATCTTACACATAACGATTTATCACATAAGCCCCTACATAGCTAAATTTATCTTGGGACCAAAAGTTGGCCACAAAATATTCTACTCTAGAAAATAGAATCTCAGTATTGAACTTTGTGGTTAGTAACAACAATAATTTTTCTAACTTTTAATGCAAAATTCAGAATGGCTGATGTATATTTGTAGGTAAGATGGGTGTAGTTCTTTCTCTCAACAGTGAATTTTTGTTGGCAACATGGCCCTTGATATGGAAGCCCCTAACTCAGAGTAGGTTGGTTTTTGTTGTTTGTTTTTGTTTGTTTTGCAGTACCAGTATTGAACCCATGGGCATTCTATCACTGACCTACATCCTCAGCCCTTTTTAGTTTTTATTTTGAGACAGGTCTCAATGAATTCCTTAGGGCCTCTAGGTTGCTGAGGCTGGCCTTGAACTTGCAATTCTTTGCAGACATGCAGCCAGCAACTCCAAGTACTTTCCTTCTGTGATCTCATTTCAACTGTACAACTGACTGATGAGGAAACTGAGATGCAAATAACCTAAGTAACTTCCCCAGGATCACACCCCAGGCAGAGGCAGGGTAAGGATTTAAACTCAGGCCACCAAGCTGGAGACCACTTGTCTCCCTCTTGACCTACTGGGCATACATAATCTCATTCAGTCTCTGCAATAGCAGTGGTTTTTCCCTCATCTCCTAATTTTCCCACTCTCTAATTCCCTGGTACCAGAGAGTCTTTGACTTCCTTGTGACATCTTTTCCTTCCATTGTCAGTCAGCCTGCTTGTCCTGGCCTACATTCAAGTTCTTTTCTCTATCTAGATTAGAGGGAAAAATACGTTTCTGGAAGAACCTTAATCTTTTCTACACAGAACCTTAATCTTATCTAACCTTATCTTATCTACATTCTCTTCTGTTTGGAATTATGTTGTCTCTTTGACTTTTTTTTTTTTTCATTTTGAGTATCTGGGTTCCTTAGGCAGGTTATTGGTAAGACTGAAGCACGAGACTTAGTCATGGGTAAGTCACAATCATAGAGAGCTTATGACTTTCTTTATACTGACACAGTGATTAAAAAAATCCAGCAAGAGGTGAACAGGTCAAATTCTTCACATCACAAAGATACTGATTCATTCACTCAAGAGTCACTAAAAAAAAAAAAAAAAAAAAAGGAAAATTGGAAAGTGTGACCAGTTTTCTGCTCTGCTAAATTCACAGTGTTCTTTGGGCTGGAGGTGCCTATTAATTGTGCCAACCCCCACTGAAGGCCCTTTTTAATAAAAAATACAGCAAAGTTATTCTGTTCCCACTCTGTGCAACTTACAGCATTAAGTACAAATCAGGTGGGAGAAATTATGTAAAAAATTTTTTAAAAAAGTAATGTAAGCCTGTCTTCATTAAAATCATGGACACTAGCTATTCTGAGTTTTTGTATGTCAACTGTACTGTCAAGATGAAATGTATTGTCCTTTCCATTAAAATAACGGAAGGTCACAGAAGGTTTTTTAAATAGCCTGCACATGTTAAAATGATTAAGTGGAATGGAACCTGCAGAATGTTCTGGGAGATCTGCCAAGGGTTTCAGTATTCACTTTGCCTCTTTATAGTAGACCAGTTGCCTGGTTCTAAAAATCCCTGAGACTGACCAATATGCTGATATTCCACTTGGTTTCCTGCTCTCTAAGGCCAGTGCACTGTCCCATTCATATTTAATGTTTAATTGTCATGCTGGTGATAGAGTAGAAAGCCAGCACAGTGTTCCCTCATGCCTAGGCTGAACTGTGTGAATGCCCTTCTAGAGAGGACATGAATGTACCAAACTCGAGTCATAGTTCTGTGATTAAATACTCATGGGAAAGCTTAAGAGTTGATGGCAGCTTCTACACAAAGCATATTGCCATGCAAAGGGTACGAGGTTAGTGAAAATAGCATACTATTTGGACTCCTCTGGGTGCTGCTGTCCTTGTCAGTAGTGCTGATGTTATGTGTAACTGATGAGGCCTTAACATGTCCACATTCTGAACTAATTGCTCCACATCCAGAGGTTCGTGTAACCTACACAGCAATCATGTGAAGCAGGCAATATTATTACTCACATTTTAGAAATGACTGAACAGAAGCTCTGAGTATTTAAGTGATTTTCTTGTGGTAACACAGCTATCCAGTGTTAAATCAGTTCAAGGGGAATACATGTTGAGTCATGGAAGTGATGTTCCTAATCACTGTAATGTCCAAGTCTGTTGAGGGCCACAGCCGAGTCGGGATGACGCATGGCATTTTTGCCAGAAGTAGTGGTTGAGAGGTGACGCCAGGGAGCCATTAAGATGATGACTTTTGAGTTCTCGCGGAGTTCCCGTTGAGTTCCGGTTGAGCTCTCGCGGGGATTCCTGAAGAGTTCGTGTTGATTGGGGAGGTGCCGAAGGAGGAAATTTCTGGTTGGTTGTTCCTGGAGGAGCCGCGTGGCGTTCGGGAGAGTTCCCGGGGAGTGTGTGTAGAGTGTGCTGGTAGAGTTCAGAAATAAAGTTTGTTCCTGCTCCAGTGGCTCGTGATTTGTGCCCAGCCAGACTGCGCACAAGTCTTCAAGAACCATGTGATCTTGAGCATTTAACGTCTCTGTGTCTCTGTTTTCTCATGTTTAAAATGGGAGAATTAATGCTCACCTGGCAGGACAATTAGGAAAATCAAATAAAATAGATCTATTTTTGTTTATTAAGGTAGTATATATTATGAAAGTTTTTTTTTAATTCACACTTTGAGGTTATATTCCAACCGAGTGAGGAGAATTAAGAAAAGGAACCAAGAAGTTGCTGTATTTAAGATGCATGTCGTTTTTATATTTCTGTATTTTCCTTGTCTCTGATGTGATCTATTAACTCTCAGGATTTTTTTCTTGTATTTCCATCAGATTCATTAATGGTGTGTTTTCCTCCTCTTATGATCATACTGATCTAAAATGTAGGCTTCTGAAGTATCTCAGTCAAAAGAAAGTGAACATAATCCAATAGATTGAAAATATATAAATATTGGACAGCCTTTGCTTTGCTTGAGATTGAAGGCTTTCACTCCCAGAGAGGAAGACATGAACCCTGAGTGTGTGTGTCACACTTGCTGGTGCAGAAACAGATTATAGAACTGAATTTCTCATTTTCCTAGAGTTACCAATTGGGTAAATCAACAGCACAAAGCCTTCGGCTCCAAAAAGAAGGGTTGCTGTGTGTAGATGATTGTGAAACCTTAAGTGTAAATTAAATAGTTCCCTAGAGCAAGAAAAAGAAAATGGGGCCAATGCTTAATAGAAAAGAAAAGTGAAAGAAGATTCGCAAGCTCCTTCCTGCACTCAGTGGTTCACAACTATTTCATGAGCTCTTTATAGCTCTTTATAGCTACAGATTCCTATGTGGGAATTATGGAGGTAAAATTCTGCCTTCTAAGAATTCACCAAAAAAAATGGTAGCATTTAGCTCTTCTTATAAAAGGCATTCTGTGGCATATGCCACAGCAGAATTGTAAAAGCATTTTTTTTAAGTATGAAAGATTTTTAACAGGGAAGAGTCTGTGATAACTTTTTGGAGAAAGAGAGATCTGAGCCTACCTATATTAAAGGAGGATTTTAGAATGCTGAAAGTGTTCCAGTTTGAAGGAACAACTGAGCAGAGGTATTAGAGTGAGTAATATGTAGGTTGTGGTCAGGGATAGTAAACCCTGGAGAGACAAGGAGTGTTTGAAGAGATGATCATGAAAGGTATGTAGAACTCATATCCTAAAGCTCATCCTCCTATTGGAAGAAGGAATAGAATGTCAGTCCTTATACAAGGTTGAATTTTGAGACGCTTATGAGAAGGGAAGTGGTATGACTTACTGAATCAGCCCAGAAGTGTTAAGGCACTGACTTACCATTGCCATGGAGAGACATCTGATCAAGTGTGGAAAGGAATGAAAGTTGATTCTGAAACTTCCATCTTGAGTAGAGAAGGGTGCTGCTGTCAACCAGGAAAAAGGAATTGGCAAGAGCAAGAGTTTGGATCATGACTTGCCCGGAAGACCTCTCAGGTGTGAGACTTTCCACTCAGCATCCATGTAGTGTGAGTCCAGGAGGAAATGGACCGTGGAATCTTGGAAGTCACCTGCTTGGAGTTAATGGTTGCATCCAGAGAAGTGAGAGTATAACCTTGGGGCACGCCTGTATCCAGCAGCCATATCAGAAAAAGAACACATTGTAATTTGGACCTTGCCCCTTTGGGGTTTTCTTTAAATAGCCACAGAAATACTAGTGATGAAGTTTGAGTGTGATATTCAGTGATTTTGTTTTCATAGCATATATTAATTTCCCAGCTCTCTTGCTGATCTGGCATCTCTCAGCTGTTCATGCTGAAGCAATGCCTGGCTGGCTAACCCAGTGGCATTGAGAAGAGCATTAGAGCACCAGATAGGAAGACTGCAGCCATCATGCAGCTGCTCTGTGGCTGTTACTGCAGATACAAGTCAACCCAGAGATAATGCTCTGCTGCTTTTTCCTAACTGCTGGGCATCAGTCTTTTGTCCTCCCTTGGTTGCATATTGTTCTCATCTATTTTGCAACCTTTTTGTTTCTTTTTTTTCATTTTCTTCTTCCTGACATCCAGATGTGAATGTCTGAACATAATATGAGACTGAAGGAATCTTTAATACTTTTGTATACCACAAATAAAAATGCACTGACATAGCAACTTTAAAAATAATTGAATAATTTTTTAGTTCTTTGCTATCGAATATAAAGAAAATTGTTTTCAAAGGATACTTCATTTTTCTTTTTTCATGTAAAAAAAGGATACTTCATTTTTCTTTTTTCAAGGCCTTAATAACAGTACTATCAAGACTGATATCATATCTGTATTCATTCAATCTGTGTTTATTGAGAGTCTCCTTTATGCGTGGTGCCGTGAAAGGCATTGGTATACAGCTGTGAACAAATAAGAAGCACTTATGAAAAATTTCCCGAGTTCTCTACCTATCCCCACAGTAATCTTACAGATGTATGTCATGTTTAAAATAAGAACATTTTCCCATGATTATTATTATTATAACTCTGATTATTACAGTTTGACTTAAAATACTCCTCTTGGTAGGTTCAACATACATATGCCTAGCCATGCGCATATTGTTAATATTTATCAGGAGTCAAGGTTGCCTTTATATGTTTATGTATGTGTGTTGATTGTGATAGAAGCAGAGCAAAATGTTAAGATTTTCCATATTTATTAACTGCAACAGGTAGATATCTGATAGAGAAAATAATGAACAAATTTGTAGAATAAGGCCTTGATAACAGTGCTAACAAGACTGATATCATATCTGTATTCATTCAATCCGTGTTTATTGAGAGTTCCCTTTGTGTGTGGTGCCGTGAAAGGCATTGGGATACAGCAGTGAACAAATAAGAAGCCAGACATTAAACAGAGAGTTACAATAATGTGTGAAAAATATTATAATGAAGGAGACAGGGTACTTTGGAAGCATTTACAGGAAGTCCTAACCTGGTCTAGAAGTTAGGATGGTGGAAAAAATTAAGAGTGACATTTAAATCTATGTAGAGTCTACTTAGAAGCAATATTAAACGTTTAAAGAGCATTAGAATGCTAAAATAAAATCTTATATAATGTGTAAATGTTACCCTAAGGGCATATGGAGTTTTATCCTAGATGTTAGAAATAGAGTCACAATTAATATCAGCACATGCACATACACACACACATATAAAGAAAAACATGTGGATCAGATAGATAGATAGATAGATAGATAGATAGAGTTGATATATATATTTAACAAATATGTATATTTCATATCAGAGAGGTGTACATGTTTGTGTATGTGCGTGTGTGTGTGCAAGGGCTCTGAGTGAAGAAGTCTTCTGAATCTCAGCTATAGCCTCAGCACAATGTGTAACTAGGCAAGTTACTTAACCCTTCTAAGACTTAGATTCTTCCTGTGGAAATTGGAATGATAATGGCATCTGTTTTATAGAGTTGTGATCAAGATTAAAGCCAAGTCCTGAGTTCAATGTATGCAAAGCACTTCAAAAATTTTAACTTGTCCCGCTGTTATCCAACTTCAAATATCCCTTGTTTATAACATGGCTATGTTCTATGCAGTTCTTGCCTCCTTGGGAGGAGTTTGAGTAGCAGACTTGGAGCATTCTAGTTTGCTTCCACATAAAACAGCTGACAACTTGGTTTGCTGTGAATTGCTACACTTGGCCTCCCTCCTTGTTAGCAGTGACAGCAAGTGATCTTTGCTGCTTATGGAGCAAGACAATGATTCGGAAGTTAGTTCCACCTCCCTGCTGCACACACCCACCTCCCCAAAAGCCCATCATTAGAGCTGACTTGTAGAGACTAATGATCTGCCTGGAGGCACACTCCTCAGGGCTCAGTAATGCCAGGCGGAAATCTATAACCATTTTTTTTTTTTTTACTATGTGATTTATGAATTAAGGCATTTCAACAGAATTGACAAGTAATTCTAACCTTCCGGAGAAAAGACTGGGAAAGCTAAGAATCCCATAGGTAACTACCTCACCTGTGGATGGTTCTGAGCCTTTGTCAGACAATAAATTTTGGGTTTATTATGAGTCTTTGTAAAAGAGCTGTGAACAGATTGAGGCTGCAAACTCCATTACAAAGTACTCTTTTTATGGGCTGGGAGTATAGCTTAGTAGTAGAACAAATGCTTGGCCTTGAGATCCATCCCCAGCACCATAAAAATAATAAATAAGTAAAATAATAAAATAAGAGGTTTTGTGAACTCTGACTACCCCAAAAAGACATAAATGACTGATGAAGGTATACTAGCAGTTCAAAGAGATGATGTCAAAACTCAGGAGAATCTCTCATTTCTAAGTGCTTTAATGTATCAGAAATGGATATATTTAATTAATGTCACATATACCCCAAACATATTTTAGACAGTCACTTATGAAAGTTCTTTGCTAGCTATTAACTACTATAAAATGTAATCATTTCCTAAAATAATAATTAACATTAATGAATACCTAATATGTGCTAGCCATGTGCTAAGTCATTGACACTAATTGCTTCATTTATTAAATCAAAGATTGATTTGAAGCCATTAATATAAGCCATTGCCCTCAGGCTCATAACCCTTCTGTGTTCAACTACTTTCTCCTCATTTCTGTCAGAGTATGGGCTGTCAGCAGACAGGAGATATTACAGACTTGCTCCTCTCTTCTGCTGGCTCTGCTGGAATTCCCCAGAACACAGTGGGTACAGTCTTGAGGCCTCTTTTCTTGCTAGCACACAGGCAGCATCTGCTATGTACAATTAAGTCTCTTAATCTATTATTCAGAGTAATGACAGCATGGCCTCCCTCAAGAGATGACTGAGGGGCTCAGAGCATGCCTCCCAGAAAACACAAGAGGCTCTTCTGGAGAGGGTCACCAGAGAGCAGGGACAATGCTAAATTTCCAAGACTGCTTAGGTGGAGTTACAGTCATCATTGAGGAGAAGGGTTCAGGAAGAGGAAGAACAAGATTTTGCCTGTTGTGGACTCTACTCCCAGCTCATTCCCCTGGTACTCGCAGCTGAAAGAGCCACCGTACAGGCATTCCAACATGAGCAGTAGCCTTCTTCCTGCTTCTCCATTCACAGCTACTTGCCCCCTCAGCAGAAAAACTTTCAGTTGCTTTCAAAATTACCAGCACCCACTTTTTAACTATAAGGAACCAATCAAGAAATAGAGAAGAAATGTAGAAACCTCGATGTTATTTAAAATCCCAAAATAATTCCCAATGTCTATTCATAATATTTTTTCCACAATACAAAAATAATGCATGTTCATTACAGAAAAGTTGGAAATATAGAAAAGTACAAAGAAAATGAAATAATCTATAATCCAATAACCATAAACACTTTGGTTATTTTGGTTTATTTCAGTTCTAATATTTGTCATGTGACTATGTGCATAAGTGTGTGTGTGTGTGTGTGTGTGTGTGTGTGTAGTTTATAATAGCATACATACAGTATATGATTGTGCATCATTTTCTGTTAATATATGATAAATGTTTTCCTTGTCATTACAAAAAAGCTGAAATTTGAAAATCATAGTTTTTTTATTTAGGTCATGATATTAATTTAAACACAACAAATTTTTCAAACAATATGGAAAAGCTTAAATAAAAAGTAAATAACACTCCAAAATCATAATCTATAGAGATGATTAGTAGAGATAACAGTTTTAATGTTTTGTAAAAATTCTTGAAGAAAACCTTCTTGTGAGTATGTGTGTGTTGTGTATATTGTGTGTGTGTGTTGTGTGTGTGTATATATATATATATATATATATATATATATACACACACACAACACACACATACGCATTTACTTGATCCCAAAAATGCATTCAATAGCATATAATCCATTAGTTTAACAACTTTTCAGAGGCAAAATAAACTTTGTTAAATGTAGAAAATATTTGTTTTTTAACCATTGATAGAAAAGTACAAACCACTATCTTCCATATAACCATCAGAAGTAGAACCTAAACCTGCTTCCTATTCAGAATCTATAGATTTGTTTGAATCATGTCTGGCCAATGGTTATGCTTAATATCACAGTGACCTGGCTTTTTAATACCTTATGTTTGTAGTCTTGACCTGTTTATACCCTTTTAATTGATAGTCTAATTTTGCAACACATCAAAACTCTCCGAATTTTCAGAGTTGCTTTATAAATTGCTGCAAAGTAACCAGCTGTCCTGAAAGTCAGAAGTTTTTGGCAGATGGAATCTTAGTGCCTGAGTTTTCCTTCATGATGCATGAGTCAGTCATAACCTACTTGTTCCATCTTTCAAAAGTCTGTGGTTTAGAGTCCAAAGAATGTGGCACTTTCTCCTGTCTCCAGCAGCAAAGACAGGTATATGGCAGTTAATAATCTCTGAACTAGAAACTCTTCAGTGTCTTACTGAATCAGAGTAGAATTTATTTTCTTCTTTTCCAAATGTAAGTTAAAATTTAGACACATGAGGAGCTATCAATTTAAGTAACTCATAAGCTCAACAGAGGAGAACGTGAGATGAGCTGCTAAGTTCTACTTGTGGTTACATTCCCAAGGGCATGAGCAAAGATCATGGTGGCCCCTGCTCTGTTAGCAGCTGGCAGGTTTCTTTTGACACTGATTACAAGCTGTATCTCAGGTTCAGAAATGTTAAGATGGTTTCAAAAGTTTGTGTTTTTATAATAATAAAGGAAATACATACGATTTAGTGCAATTAGAATATACTCAGCTTGGTAACCTTCAATCAACATTTTAAATTTACTTTATATAATAAGTATATGTAATTGTGCATACACCTCACACAACTCACTCACACAATCTGGCCTTTTCAACAAATATTTTGTTGTAGGAAAAAAACACACTAAATACAGGATTTTATAAACACTGGTAGGTGAATAAGTGCAACTTTAATGGTAAAAACAAATTAAAGAGGCAAAACCTACAAGCATTTGCCTTTAGGAAAAAGGGTATTTCAGATCCCATTCAAGACACAAGTGTGACTCCATCTCCTGGAGCAAAACATCAGTTTTGCTTTCTTAGTTCAACAAGCCCATTTAAAACAGTTTCAGAATGGAGGCAGGAAATGACATTGAGCCCAGAGCAGTAACACTTTCCCAATCCCAGCAACTCCAGAGGCTAAGACAGGAGGATCACAAGTTCGAGGTAGCCTCCACAACTTAGAGAGAACTCTAAGCAACTTAGTAAGACCCTGCCTCAAAATGAAAAATAAAAAGGGCTTGGGGGGGCTGGGATTGTAGCTCAGTGATAGAGTGCATACCTAGCAGGTGCAAGGCACTGGGTTCGATTCTCAGCACCACATAAAAATAAATAAATAAAATATAGGTATTGTGTCCATCTACAACTTTAAAAAAAATTTTTTTTTGAAGGGCAAGGGATGTGTCTCGGTGGTTAAGCACCCCTAGGCTTAATTCCTGGTACCAAAAAAAAAAAAGTGACACTGAATGAATTACTAGGAATTCTTTATTTTTAACTTTCTATTGGCACTTGATTAAAAAGACTCCATGTCACACTTTATGGTAGACTGTGTGTTAAAGCCTGTGCTCTAAATATTTGTTTTATTTAAAACAGGATCTTATAGAACCTTGTTTTCAAATACATCTATCCTTCCTGGTATTGTCATAAACCTATACACATTATATATTACACTGTCCTCTTGGAATATAGTTTAGAATAAGATTGGCTGCTGTGTGTTGTGCAGTAATCCAGTTATGTGTCTCCTTTACCCTCACTGTTGTCATTCTTTCAATATCTTTCAATATTCTTTCAATACTGTAGGTTTTGCCTCTTTTCTTTGTTTTTTTGTTTGTTTGTTTGTTTTGTTTTTTTTCCTTTTTTTCCAGTTTGGGAGAAACCATGAAGTAGTCTAACCTGGCAAGTTTTAGTCTAACCTGGGAAATAATCTAACAAGAGAACTGTCTCCTTGTTCTATCTCCAACTCCTTGATGTATATCATCATTTTAATGGTTCAGTAGTATTATATTATATAAATGTATCTATTGTTTATTAACAGATATTTAGGTTTTTACCTCTCTTTTCTAATATATACAATGGTATAAGGAATATCCTTGAACCTGTAGCTTTTTGTACTTGTCTAAATGTATCCTAAAGATGCATGAGGCACTGGGTTTGATCCTCAGCACCACATTAAAAAAATTAACAAAATAAAGACATTCTGTCCATCTACAACTACAAAAAAAAATTTAATGGAGTTGCTGAGTGAAAGAATATGCATATTTCAAATACTACTACTATTGCCAAACATGCCTCCAAAATGTCCATCACAGCATTATGATTAACAATGTTTTCATGCCCTTACCTACACAATTGTGTCAGTATTTTTATCTTTACAATCTAATAGGGAAAATGCAATATGTAACTTTTTAGCTTCATTTCCTAATTACTGAAAACTTTTTTTAGTATCTGCATAATGCTACATTCCATCACTATTCATGATTTATTTCACCCACTTTAGTTATTAGATATGTAAATTGTTTGAAGTTTTACCCCATGCAATGAATATCTTTACACATGATTCTTTGGCCTTAAGATATTTTTCTTAGAACAGGTATTTAAAATTGGATTTATGGACTAACATTATGAACCTTTTAAAGATTCATGGTGCACATTGCCAAACAGCTTTCTAGAAAAATTTTGCAAAATTTTACTTCCACAAACATCACATGAAAGTGTCAATTTTATTATATTCTCAAAAGTATGTAGTATTAGCTTTTTCAGATCTTTTATGATCTTTAAAAGCAAAAATTGTTTTCTTCCTATTGCATTTCTTTGATTACTAGTGATGCTGAACATATTTTAATACTTTTTAAGGTATTTATGGTTCTTCAGTGAATATTTCTGTTTCTTTTAAAAGTCTTAATATTTCCCAATTCTATGTGAGAATAGGTTAGTATATTAACTCAAGGCAGAATCTTCTAGCAGCCACCACTTCTTTGAAAATACCCAGCAAACTTGCCACATGGGGACCATATTCCCCCTGCCTTAGATGTCATTTCTAGAACTTCTAATTCTCCTCATCCTCACCTGACTCTTGCTTTTTCCATCCAAGTAACTGGACATGTTTCATTGTCTACCTACCTGTGTTGGCCTTGCTCCTGTTTGATTTGAGCCTGACCCAGGCTTTCTCTAGCTTCTTATTCCTGAATCCCTTGACCATGTTCACATATTTCCAGGCTCAAGGATTAACTACATGGCTCATAGGAAAACCATCTCCTGGCTTGACCAGAACCTCCTTCCCTGTATTTGGTTCCCTTGGAAAGTCCTTTCTAGAATTTTCCCCCCAAAATCTTGACTAAATCACAAATAATCATAGCACTTCAGATATGACTCATTCAGTATAAGTTTGAAGATAGAAAAATTACTATTCTTTAATAAATCCAGTACCTTACATTTTTCTCAAGTTGTTGAGTTATATGAAAACATTCACATCCTTGGCCCTTTTAAACATATGGATCAGTGCTTCTCACACTTGTTTTTCATTATTCCCCTTTCACTTATTCAGAGATCCCTTTTAGATTTATTTTTTTTACTTCTATTCCCCAATAGAATGTTAATATCACATGTGTAGTATACATCTGACTATGTACTTTATGTATATTTGTGTGCTTTATATATTTAAAAAGTAGGATTTTGTTCATAATTTTCCAAGAACTAATTTTTACCTCCTTTGAGGTGACACTAACCCATTAAGAATGCATGCTATATGGAGTAAATCTTACCAATCCATAGGGTAAGCATTCAATTACAGGGTAGGGTTTAAGAATGTAATTGAAGTTACATTGACTTCAGTCTCAGCTCCTCTACTTGCTGTAGAATACATTACCGATGGCAAATCATTAATTTTACTAAGCTTTCATTTCTTCCATGATGAAATATACATAATAATGGTATGTGCCTCTAAGAGATGTTTTGAGATGGGAAGACATATGCATGTGAATAATTCCATGCAGTGGCCATTCCAGTAAGTGCTTTGCATAAGTTTGCTCTCCATATCATTATTCACATCCTTCATAGTACCAGGCTATAGCTGGCTCAATTTCAGATCAAACTCTCAGTGCTGTCAATGTGAAAATGCTTAGGATTTGGCAATAAGAGTCCTCATGCTAGACAAAGAAAACAGTAAATTCTTACCTGAGGAACTTAGTTGAATATGTGGCTTGCTATGGCTCTGGTGATGAAAACAAAGCACAATTTTCCCATTTTCCGAGTTGAACAAAGTAGGCATTAATTTTGGGTGACAATTTAAGAATGCTAAGGAAAGACTCAGTTTGAAGAAAAATTCACTATGACAAAAAATATTAGTTGATTCCATGTTTCTGGACTACACAGAATTTTAAAAGCAAAAGTGTGTGTGTGTGTGTGTGTGTGTGTGTGTGTGTGTGTATGTGTAAACCAGGGCAGGGCAGGTAGGCAAGGCAAGGAGAAAGGCTGAAAACAATTGTAACCCTATTTTCTTATACCTTGGGGCTGTTTGTATGGGAAAGCATGGAGCCAGATAGATCTAGGTGTGAATTCTGATTCCACTACCTTCTGATTATAAGAACATGGGCAAAGACTAGTTTCTCTCTTTCTTGATCTGTAATATGTGCTAATGCCCAGCCAGACACACAGCTGTATTCATAATTAAATGATGAACTATGTGTAAGGCATAAAAGCCAGTGTCTAGCCCAAAGCAGGTACTCGATTATATTGGCTCCTTGCCTTTTGAATGATATTGGCTCCCCACCCTTTTTCCTTTATTGACACTGAGAAGGTCAACTGATGCTACTCACCTCTCTACACAAGAAGCCAAGGTAGCATTTACAGAGGAAAGCTTCTTGACGTTTTTAAGCCTCAGGCTGGTCAACTATAAAATGGTGATAATAATATGTTTTCCATAAAAGCGTCAGCTTCCATAAAGCAAACATATGGAATATTTAATGTCATCCCTGGAATTCAAAAAGTATATGCTCAGATTTACTTTCATCATAAAAGTATTATTTTTAGATTAAATAAAAGTATTAAACTGTCAAAACTCCCCAAAATTTAGTCTGTAGATTTTTATATGCAGCATGAACATACATGTACACTTACAATACACATATATTTTTTACCATGTGAACCAAATGTAAATCATAACATTCCAAAATGTAAAGGAAAAGATCAAATTTGACTCTTCTTTCCCCAAATTTATCCTAAATTAAAAAAAAAAAAAAAGCTGCTGTGACTTTTTTTAGAATTACTTTATTAATCATCAATTCAGCTCATAAGATCACATAAGTGTGTTCTCACATTTTCAATTTAAAGTCTCATAATACTGTTCTTTCTACTGACCTAGGAAGAACTTCTAATCTCCTCACGTCCCCTCCTGTGCACACAGCCTTGAGGGTAGCCTGAAACAATACATTGCATGTGATGACTGTTGGTAGATTTGTCCTCACTGCTAGTGTAATGGCTACCAGTGCATTGAATACTCTGTACCAGGTACTGCAATTCACACAACTGGTGAATCCCTACCCAAACTGTTCAGTTTTGGTGACCTTGCAGTTAATGGATTCTGAAGGCAAGCAAAGGTCATGATGACATAAAAGTATTTACTTCTAACATGAATCTTCATTCCAATATCCATTTTCCCAAATTAACACTAGCACATATCCCCATCCATTATATGAATGCAGAGCCAGTAAGTTTTTTCATAAATGTCTGACCTTACAAACAATGGCTGTACTATCCAAATACGGTGAGTGTATCTTATTACAGATAAGATAACCTTAACAGGGATGCAGCATTCTATGAAGTCAATGAAAGTGATTATGTAAGTCTGCTTCAATCACAACCAAAGTCGTTGTCCATTGAGTTGACAGAAATAAAACTATTAACAATTAAGGACAAAGGGGGGGAAGTTTGCTTATATCATAGCCACCTTAAAAGAAAAATCAAGAAATTGAGAGGCCCTTAGCAATAATGGCTTCATTTATGGTCAGGAATCAAAGCCAACTCTGAACCTCAGATGGTATGGAAAGCTATAATACAATTTTACTGAAAAAAAAATTTTCCCTTCCTGAAAATATCAGCACAAATCATTTGTGTTCATTTTAAGAACTTATTAAGTAGCATTGTAGCTCAATATTGTTAACAAAAGATCTTTCCACAAGTTTGGTTTATGACAATTTAGAGTCTCAAACCTTTCTCTCATTATATACCATGAAATTTTAATACCCATTTTACCATGAAATACTAGTATCCATTTTAAATACATTAGTTTTAAGCAACTTTCTTGATATTGACTATTCTCAGATAACAAGGTCATCCTATATTATCATATTTAATCCTCACAATATCTGTGAAAAGTATCCATTTTACAATATGATGAAGCCAAAACTCAAAGAGAGATTAGATAATTTTCCCAGGTTCAGATTATAGATTTGTTCATTTGAATAAAATAAGTATGCATTTAGTCAATTTTTGTCTCCTACAGGCATAAGTACTATACCAAGCACCTTAAACAGATACAACAGCCATTTATCTGACCTGTGACAAGTTAGGCATGTATACACACAATTCATTTTTGTTTTAAAAACAAAATTTTCGTGATTAAAAAAAAACCAAATCCCAGTCTATCTTCAGTCTCAGTGAAGAATTACATTTGTAGTTTCATCTACCTTTGTTTTCCTAAAGGAAACATCTATTCAATTTTAGATAAGCATCTCTAATTCCACAACCTCAGTAAAGCTCACCCTGACACAATAACAGCAAAAAAATAAAACTAGAATGTTTTTTTAAATATGTTCCATGTTAAGGACTTCACAAATGTTATTTGGTGTTCACCACAAGTCTTTAATATGGACCCTTTTATTGATATTATCTTAAAGATGAGGAAACTGAGTCACGGACTTTAAATAGTTTATCCTTAGTCATACAGATTACAAGTGGAAAAGCCTGAAATTTATACCCAAGTCAATATGACTCTAGAGCCCAAGTTTTCTTTACTTAAAACCATGTAATAGCATCTCCTCTACCATGCACTTATCAATGCAGTGAAATAATTTTATAGTCCTGTCAATTGAACTATCATCTTAAGCTCCTAATTGCACTTATTGTTTTTATTTAGTGTTCCATTCATTTGTATCTTTATTTTCTGAAAGTTTACACCTTTGTGTCCCCACCATTCTCTCATACATAGTGGAAGCGCAACCCATACGATAGATCCACACAAATCACCAGTGAAGGGGGACTATTTTTAGGGAAGCTTATTTCTCTATTAGAAAATTGTTCTTACTATAAAAATTTTTAAATGCCTATAAAAATCTTAAAATCATAGGATCCTAAAACAGAGAGTATTCAGTGATTGCCTTCATTTCTTGGTTGAGAGAAACTAAGGTTAATTGACTTCCCCGAGGTCACAAAGCTATTAACTTGAAGATACATAGCCTTGACCTCTGGTCCCCTGAGTCATTGACTAGGATATTATTTCAGGTATTATAAAACAATTTCCAGATCTTTCTTTTAGTCCTCTCAGCCATAAGGATTGAATTTCTCACCATCCTGGACATTCTCCTGGTTTCATTCCAGTTTCCAATAATCCTATTAAACAAAGATTCTGGGGTTCTGTGGAGGAACAAAAGCATTCATTTATTACTAATAGCATTATGATTGAGTATAATCGTTATGTAAAATGTCCTGGCATTCTTTTTTTTATTTATATATGACAGCAGAATGCATCACAATTCTTATTACATATATAGAGCACAATTTTTCATATTACCCTGGCATTCTTAACAGTTAAAAATGATCTGCTTTTTGGTTTGGTCCCAAACCAAAAAGGAATAAAATTAAGGAAATAAGGAAATAGTTTAAAAGGAGAAGATCAATTCAATTTATGCAAAGATGAATTTCGATTAGTACCTAGAAATGGCCCAACTGTACGATAAGGTTTGTAGAATAATAAATAGTTGTGGGAAATGATAGGAAAAACAGATAGCAATGAGGAAAATTATGTAATAAAAGAAAAAAGAAAAATCCAAAATGGCATACTATAACATGTATAGGCATGTCCAGAAAGTAGAGTTGTAAACTGTGAGTCTTTTAAGGTAAAAGAACGTATTTGGAAATGCTTAGTGTTCTGTGTGTTTCTGCTTCCTTGGAAATTATGATGAGATCTACAGCAAGGACTATATGCCCAAAGGTAGGCATAGCTAGGTAAGGGCTGTTGGAGGAAGTCGGAGGACACAGATCATGAGAGAGAAAGCTAAGTCAGACTCCAGATGGCCTTGTACATCACAAGTTGTAGTGAACTAGTGTCCTCATTGCAATCTCATATGCTTTTGAGCCATGCATAAAAACAACGAAGATAGTGAAACCATCACTCCCAGTGGTCTTTCTTTTACTCCTCCTTTAACACAGCCCAAGTTAGCTGAAGTGATTGGAACCCAACAATAGAAAGCTGATTAGCTGAACCCCCAGAAGGGTTTTTTCCCTCACACATTCTTCTACCAAATCAGTCTTCCTCAAGCTACAATTGTTTGACTAATTTTTAAACTTGATATGTAAGCATTTCACACTGATTTGTGCCAATATTTTTCTAGTTATTGCCAGCTAAGTATCCTAAAAAATTTGAGAAATTTTTGAACATTTCAATAAGCTTGTTATTATTTTAGATAACCTCTGTATAAGTTGTTCAATTATGATAATTATCATAAAATAGCTCATTATTATTCAGTGTTTTATATGAACAAAGTGCTGGGCTAAATGCTCTAACTTATATTATCCTAAGAACAGGTCTACAAAATGGGTATTATTACATCATTCCTGCCAAAGATCATTTAGATAATGAGGGCAGAGACAGAGCTCAGTCCTAGGTGTGTCTAATGTCAAATGTCATGCTCTTAGCCTCTACAATGTGCTATTTCTGAGCATTTTTTCTAGTTTTATCTAAGGAACTAAAGAACCCAAACTAAGTACAGACCTCTGAGATCATTTCCCAGAGAGTTTCTCCTCAAAACAAAACAAAACAAAAAAGACATGGAACCCCTGATTCATGCTCATTAGATATTGTGATTCATCTGTCAGACTACTTAGAAAGATTATTATCCACCCAACTTTCACTATTCACAAGAATGTCATGAAAGACTACTAAATGCTTTGCAGAATTAAAAAATAAATACCCATAACATTCTCTTTTATATATGAACATCTGCATTTCTCACCAATTTTCTTTTCTTTTTAAGAAGTCTCATCTCATTATTGTCTCCTTCATTAAATTGTCTACCACAATATAGCCAATGTTATCTAAACTAAAGCTCACAGCCCCCCTCTCAAATATTTCAGGAGACTCTCATCTTCAATTGAAGGTGTTCTAAACTCAATTCCAGTACCCTCAAGGATCTTATGGAATTTATAATACTTCTTCAAATTACATAAATTAGATAGATAGATAAATAGATAGATAGATAGACAGATAGATAGATACTTTGCTCAGAAAAACACCCAGGATTTGTATAAGATTGTCAAAAAGAAAGTATGATTTTTTTAAAAAAAGAAACTATGATTTTAATGCCTAAAAATCATTTACAAAATAAAGATAAATTTTCCTAAACATTTATACAAAACTCTTGATGACCTGAGATTCATCTATTTCCATGTCTCACCCTCCGGTACCCACTGCACTCCCCTCCTCACACTGACAACACATTCCCTGTGCTTTCTCAAAAGGCCATGTGTCTGCTCAGGCCCACATACAAGTGCATGCTGGTCTCCTTTCTCCTCCCCTTCATGAGACCTTATTCATCCTCAAACCTCAGCTCCAGTATCATCTTCTCAGTGAAGCCTTCCTTGACCTTTTCAAACAGCAGTTGAGCTTTGCTCATACCATTCTTTAAAAGCATTTATAGAATTACTCTAGCATTTGCAGGTTTTTCTGCCCCCTCACCAATCCCAACTTCCAATCAAAAGGTGACTGTGAGTATTCTAGCCCTCTCACCACTGTGGCCCTACTTTAACCATTACTTAGGGAAACACTTCTCCTCCAGAACCTATTAGTCACTCAATAAATATTTGAATGAATGAATGAGCAAATAAACCGGGTAACAACATTGCAAAGTAATGGCCTCTTTTTATTGTGCCTTCGTTATTTACAGATTTGTATAGACTTTGCCTTACTGAGATCCAACAATGGATAATTCAACATATATTTACAAAAGGTCAATGTAATTCTGGTTCTGGGTTAGGGAATGTGGCAGTGCCATAAAAGAAGCTCATGCCTTAGTTCCATCATTTTAGGAGTTTACAATCCCATAGGCAACAAAGACTTAGATAAAACACACTCACTCTATAGTGCTATAGGTATTTGCCTGACCTTAAATAGTACCACAATTGCCTATAGGAGGTAAAATAATATAATCCTTAGATTATGTATGAATCTTTAATTCATACAAAATCTCAGTTAACAATTTTAAATTGTTTATATACCAGCTATGTAAGACTAGCAAGTTATACAAAATCTCTGAGCCTTGGTTCTGGGGTTAGTCAGTTTTCCATTACTGGGACAAAATACCTGAAATAATCAGCTTAAAAGGAGAAGGGGTTTATTTTGGCTCATGATTTCAAAGTTTTCAATTTATGGTCGCCTGTCCCTGTTGCTTTGGGCCTGTGACAGCACGTGGTACCTCATGGTGGGAGCACGTGGCAGAAAAGGTCAGTTCTTGTGACAGCAAAAAGCAAAAAAAAAGAGAGAGAGAGAGAGAGGCTGAGGTCCCAATGTCTCTGTCAGGACCATACCCTCAATGATCTACTTCTTAAAGGTTCCACCACCTTCTAATGGTGCTATAGGTTAATGACCAAGCCTTTAACATATTGGCACTTAGGAAACACTAGATCCAAACTATAGCAGTTTTGTCAACTGCAAAATGAAGATAATACTCTCTTCCAACATAGACACACAGCAAGTGTACAACAAATAATGGTGGTGGAGGTAACCCTTATAGTGAAGGTTGATGGTGAAGACACTGCTGCTGCTAATACATATTTAACTATATGGGCTGGGGATGTGGCTCAAGCGCGCTCGCCTGACATGCGTACGGCCTGGGTTCCATCCTCAGCACCACATACAAACAAAGATGTTGTGTCCGCCGAAAACCAAAGAATAAATATTAAAAAATTCTCTCTCCCTCTCTCTCTCTCTCTTTCTCTCTCTCCTCTCTTTTAAAAAAATGCCTGAAATATTTATAAGTGCTTCAGGACAAGGATCATGTTTAATATATCATTGCATCCTCAGTACCTAATATGGCACCTGAGACACAGTAGATATTAAAAAATGTTTGTTAAGTTAATTGTCAGTTACCAAGTCCAAACTATTGGGAGCCAAGAGAAGACAGAAAAGAAAGCAATTAGCATGAACTAGAACGATCACGAAGGGTTTTATCGAGGAAGGAAGTATACAGAAGGTAGAATTTTTGCATAGCTGGAGAAGACAGAAGTTACTGAAAGCAGAAGAAAACAACTCAACACTAGCATATGCCAGAAGTGGGGAGAAGTGAGCATGAGACATAAATACTATTTACTCTACTGTCAGTACCATGCCTCGAGATTAGTAGCGAAGATGGCAATTCTAACCCTTGGTGCATTTGGAAGATACAGGTTACAGCAAAATGATACAGTTGAATCTTTCATATAGACAAACTGTATGGTATAGTGGTGAAAATATGAGCTTTCTAGAAAGACAAATTTAGGTTTACCCTTTTGACCTTCAGCTTTCTCTTCTACAAAATGGAACCAGCAGCCCTTTAGGCAAAGATGGAGTTGAAATGAGATAATCCATGTAAGGCACTTAATGAATGTGGTGTCTGGTACACAGCAGGTGTTCAATAAAGCAGGATAGCTGCTGATATTTTAACAGTGTGAATTGGTGCATTTATGTGCTTGTAATTAAGCACTATGTACATTTTGGTTGTATATGTTTTTAGATATGTAAACTTGAGCTTACTTGAACTAAGAATAATTGAATTTTTCAAAATGAAAATAATCCAGAAAGGGACAGTGTGTGTAATATGATACCACTTGACTGTTGGGCCCTTCCAAAGTTTTAAGTGTGAGCAATTGACTAGGTTGAATGCTCAAATGGGAAACAGAAAAGTAATGATCTTATTTATTAACTACCTGCTGCACAAACTGTCATGCAAAATACTGCCTCATGCTTTATGCAAGACATTTGAAAACTCTTGTGACTTTGTTCTGCTTGGATTTTCTTTTCTGTAGTGATACGTAATTGAATGAATTTCAAGTGTGTTTGTCTGTAAACCAGCCAAATATTTCCTTTCAAATACTTGAGCTCTATGTTGAATATGCATACAGAGTTATAGTTCTTAGCACATTTTTTAGCAATAGATTTTATACCTTAATCCTATTATGGGCTTTTAGTTCCATATATACTAGATGTCTCTTAATAAATGAAAGCATTTCATTTCATGCAGGTTCTTCCAGGGGACCCAGCCCCCTAACCATGGGAGCCCAGGACACTCTCCCTGTTGCAGCAGCATTTACAGAAACTGTCAATGCCTACTTCAAAGGAGCAGATCCAAGCAAGTAAGCCTTGGACGTGGTCCACTATATTCTCCAAACTCTATCCTATCTAGCAGGGGACAGCCCAAATGTAACTATATTACTCTTTATCCTAAAACCATAAGGAATTCAGTTAACAATAATAGTTGACACACCTAGAATAGAGGATAAAATTTAATTAGTAAAATTATCTCATCTGCTTTTTAACAAGCATCAAAAGATCCAACAATCTGATATCTTACTGTTTAGAAATCTCTGATTCAGTTTTAATTGCAAGTAACAGAAACCCACTCTAATTCTGTCAAACTTGAGAAAGTTTATGGTCCCCTAACAGCTATGTCCAGATCATTTCTTTTATGTCTTAGTCTTCCCCAGAAGGGAACAGCCCACATATAGGTGGAAATAGTGGATCATTGGGATGATAACATGGAAGAAAAAGACCTTCCCAAAATGCCCAATGAAGCAAGGGAATAAGTTATATGATATCCTCACTAAGAAGGAAAAACTGTCCAAAAAGAAGAGGAAAAATTAAAATCATAGCAAAATTAAAATTCTAGGGGAAAAATGCAGTACCCTCTATTCAAATGACCCTGATTTCATTTATAGCAGTATGTACTGATAGTGAACTTGACCTGAACATATTTGTGGCATCATTAAATATTTTACATCTTGATAAGGAGTTCCATGGATAGGATTCAGAAAGTCTGTGCATTCCCTGAAATTATATTGCATATCTTTTGTGTGCATTTTACCAGAGAGAGCAACTACAGAGTTCATCAGTTTACCAAAGAGGTTCATGATAATAAATAAATAAATAAAAGAGTGGCTATTAGTCCACACTGAAAACGAAACACCTAAGTCAAACCAGTTTTTAAATGTCATAAGCATAATACCAGACCTTAATCTGATTATAAACAAAGGGGAAACATAGGGAAGAGAAAAAATTGCTCTCTTAATTTTTTTTTTTTTTTTTTACTTACAAGGACTAAGGCTCGGAAAACCTTACTATCTATGATAGGAAGAATGAATTTAAAATTAAATGTGCATGCAGACAATTTTATAAAAAAATTTTAAAACAGCGATGATTAAGTATTATTAGAACTTGAATCCCCATATATATTTTAAGTGGCAATTTGTATGACTAAGTGTGAATCCTCTTTACACTTTAGAAACACTAGTTTTTTAAAGTCTAACCCTAACAAAATTATACTGGAAAACCAATATAATTAGTAACTCCACCTTTAGGTGTAATGCCAGCCCCTGGGATCTACCAATCTCCCTAAATGTCACATCTCTTTCAACAATATGCAGATTTTATTCTAGGCCCATGGGTTAGTCAGCTTTTCTTTGCTGTGATCAAAATACCTGACACAAACAACCTGGAGGAGTAAAGGTTTATTTTGGCTCAGGTTTCAAAGGTTTCAGCTCCATTGCTGAACAGGCAGAACATCACGGTGGAAGGGCAGGCAAAGGAAAGCTGTTCAGTTCAAGGCAGCCAGGAAACAGAGAGAGAGGGGAAGGGGTCAAGGACAAGATGTGGTCCCCAAGGGTGCAACCCCTAGTAATATACTTACTTCAACCATGCCCCACCTACCTACAACTTCCACCTCCTCCCAGTAGTCCATTAGTATTATTAATCCATCAAATGCATTAATCCACTTGATGGTTATATTAACCCTGATGAGTCAATGAAATTAAAACCCTCATGAACTAGTCATTTTCCTAAAACCTCTAGACATTGCTGCATGGGAAAGCAAGCCTTCATTATACCATCCTTTGGGGAACTTTCCAGATGCAAACCATAATAGTCCATAATATTGTAGAGAAATAAACTCTGTGGGCTCTGGTTTCTCTCATGTCTTTTCTCAATCATCTTCTAGCACTTGAGCCATGTGCCATAACCACACTGTCTATAGAAATTAAAAGCTACCTCATCTGAGCTTGTGAGCACCAGGCTTAGGCTGTGTATATACTTTCTACATACATGCTGGTTATGCAGGATCTTTTTTGTACAAAGAATCTGCATAACTTTCTGTCTTATCAGTTCTAAGAACTACTTATTGCCAACTGACATATACCTTAGGAAACTCAAGCTGACCTTCATTGAAGGAAACAGACAGATACATGCTTTTTAAAAAGAAGAACTAAGAGTGCAAAGAGAATGGTATGCTGGTGTGAAAACCACTGGGAATCATACCAGAGTGAATTCTTTTCTGTCTGCTGCTGACTCGGCTTTCACTCACTCCCTCACTTATTCACTCAGAGAGCCCTAATGGGTCTTCCACTTACACTTCTGTCCTCTAGAGTCTACTCTCCTCATGTCATGTCATTCCTCTGCTCAAAACCCTCCTATCTTGCTCAAAGCAAAAACACGTAATGCTCTGTCCTTCAAGACCTGCACACCCTCCCAGCCGGGGCCTCTCTGATTTCCTCTTCACTACTCCCCTCCTTATCTCTGACCTGTCTCCATCCCTCACATCCCTACTCACTCTGGGGAAGGCACACTGGCCTCCTGGCAGTTTATCCTTCATTTCCAAATCCTAGCCACACCTCAGGGTCTTTTCATTGGTTCTTCTTTCTGTTTTAGTCTGTTTTCTCCTTTATATCTTAATGATTTGTCCCCTCACTTCCTTTGTGGTTCTTTTTTTTTTTTTCTTTTAGTTGTAGATGAACAGACAATATCTTTATTTATTTGTATGTGGTGCTGAGGATCGAACCCAGGGCCTCACACCTGCGAGACATGAGCTCTACCACTGAGCTACAGCCCCAGACCATCCTTCTGTGGTTGTTCCAAAGATTTATCAGAAAACTTCCTGTTCATGTATATAAACCACATTTCCTCCTTCCCCACTTAACACTTCCTTATTCCTTTCCTCCCCTCTTCCTCTTTCCCCATAACCCTCCTCATTAACATCTTACATGTTTTTCCCTGTTGTCTATTATGGTTCTCTTAACCCCACTGTTTTGTCCACCATATGTCCTTAGCACCTAAACAGGATCTGGCATGGAATACTCAAGGGGTGTTTGCCAGACAAGTGTAGTGGAAGGACTCACCTAACATCTACAGAATGGCTACTGTGTACCTGCCATTGAACTAGATAGGACGAGTATTGGTTATAAAGAATAGCTGATATGGAAAATAAGACTTGTGCATAAAAGTAATACACAGTCCATAAAAGAATAGGTGCAGATATGGGGCAATGGGTGATAAGAAGCCCTTAATAGGGGCTGGGGTTGTAGCTCAGAGGTAGAGCACTCACCTACCATGCATGAGGCACTGGGTTCAATTCTCAGCACCACATTAAAAATAAAATAAAGATATTGTGTCCACCTATAAATAAAAAATAATATTAAAAAGAAGCCCTTAATAATATTTTTTGTTTTATTTCTAAGAAATGGTGTAACCCCTGTGGGTCTATCACAATAAAAGCCAGGTTTTTATATACTGATTCAGTCTCCCCAGCACACATGACAGTTGGATCAGGAGGTCTGCACCTGTGAGCCTACTGACCATGATCGTAGCATTCCCATGAGCCTAATAATTTAGTGCCCTTCCTATGTCCTTTCTAATTAGCTCAGCCTTTGGAAATATATAGGTTAGCTTTTGGAGGTATATATATAAATATATATACACACACACACACACATATATACATATATATGTATATATACATATGTATATATGGCTTATGGATATATATGCAATCTGTCTTCAAATATAGTGTCATAAATAGTTGCAGTATGTCTTACATTTATTCTTATAACATTTTATTGAAATGGAAGATCCACTGTATTTCATTAAAATTTTGAGATCTGAAATTCATGAACGGATTATGAGGTGACATTTTTTCTATATTCCATGTACAGGCAATAAATCATTTTATTTTTCTTCCTTCATTATTCACTTTCAGGAAACACCTCAGATTCTAATACCAGGTAGAAATAAAGCCAACTGCTATCTTGCATCAAAGCCATTTATTTTCAGACAATGGATCCAGAAACCTATTAGCTTAATTATTACATACAATGTCATGCAATAATAACACATTCAAATATAGTTATGTTCATATTAAACATTGATAGCACCTGGAACAGGTACTCTGACTTTTGCATCTTTTTGAGTAGGTCATAGGCAGAGAATCTTTGACCTCTGCTACATTACCAGTTCACATTTGAATAGCCAAGGCACTAAAAGATAAGGTAAAATGATTAATTTTCTAATCCCTTAGAAAAACTTGAGTTTCTCAAAATATGCTACCATCTCTTATCCTCATATGTTAATTATTCATTCTGTATTGTCTTCCTGTTTCAACAGGAAGCTTGTACAGTACCATGCATATTCTATTTGTTGCTATTGATTCTAGTGCAGTATATAGAATTTGGTATGTTTTATAGGTACCATTTCTACAGTTGTTAGAAGTATAAATTTATTCTAATAACATTTCATTGAATTCCTGTCCTGTTATGTTCTGCATTTTGTGCACCTTTGTCTTCCCAGAACTGAAAACACAGTACTTACCTTCACAATAGTAGATTAGAAGTACAAGAAACTACATTGGTTTCCTAAAAATGATCTGTACTTGTGTCCAAGGGAACCAGAGAAAGGAAAATTAAGGAAGGTTGAAACCCTTTTGAAAGGGCTTCCCTGGAACTGAGTCTTGTAATATGAAAAGGATTTTGCTTAATATACAAGTCAATGAAAGAGGCATATAAATAAAAGATGTCAAACTGCATATTCATTGAAGACCTCTTATGAAGAGAGTTGTGGGCTTAGTTATCAATGCAGTATGTGGAAGTCTCACTTGGGAGGAGGGATGTGTTTCTGGTGACAGCGTATAATTCAGATTCAACATTCACCTACCCAAACTGGCCAGCGTTACAGCTGACAGCCAGCAAACATAGTGCTATCTGTGTCAATAGGGAGAACCCAATTTATAAGTCCACTTGACTTTAAAACTTTTTGCCATTCTTGACAAACATTTCATTTGTGAGGATTCACACCACTTGACATTTTATTCATAAAGAGTTTGTTCATATTTCCATTTCACATCATTTTTAATTTCTGTAATTCGAACTCACATTAAATGTAGCCACCTTACTATACTGATAGGAACAATCATTAAGGTAAAAAATTATTTTCCTTTAGTGAACATTCAAAATAATAAATTTTATACAAAGATTTCAGATCCAGTTAGACACTAGATGGATTAATAAATCAGCAAAGATCTGCCTCTGACAATGGAGATGCAGAAATATAACTGAGGAGCCTCCGTACTTTTTATTCTGGACTATGCAAACTACTCTGTTACCCAACACTGAAAGCCCTTAGGCTTTCAGTTCTTTCTTTCTTTCTTTTTTAATTGCCTCCTGCTCAAAATAATAATAATAATAACAGCTTGCATGGCAAGGGAGTGAGTAAATTTTTTTTACTTAATAAATGTCACATCCTCTCCTCTCCAACTTGCTTACAAAAGACAAACTCATTCCCTACCAAGACACTTCTTAGATTTCCTTTTCAACAACCTAGAAAAGAAACTGAGAAGGCTCCCTATCAATTAAAAAACACATGGGCCACTACTGCTAACTGCAATATACTGAGTGATGGTAGGTGCTGACATATAAATTAATAAGTGCTCTGAAAAACTGTGGTTGTCTTCCAGAACGTAATATTCTACATGTCCATGTATTGACAAACATCAAGAGTAGAATTAGCTTGAGGAGAAGCTAATTTAGGCACTACTTAAACACGAGTAATCAAACAAGGTTAATGAATTTAAAAAGTAGAGGAGAAAGACAGCAATTTATGCCCAATCTGGGAGATCAGTAATATTCTCCAGGGGAGACAGAAATGCAAACTTCCAGAAAGCAAAATTCTTATTCAGAGTGGTGCAAATTCATGGATAACATCTGAGTGAAGGAGAAATACATGGCAATTTGAGGAAACTCACCTTTCCTCACCCTACTTCTAACCCAGACCCAGCATCACACATACAAAGCTGTAGCAGTTCTTCCCACATACTATTTTGAAAATGACCATCTCACCTGAGCTAGGTGTATCCCATCAATTACAGAGTTGCATAGTACATCAAGTGACTATGGGTGAAAATTGAGTCTTCTGTTCTCAAATGTGAGCAAAGTTTTCATTTACTAACCTAGAAATTTCATTCTTGAGTTTGGAGCTAAAGTGATACATGAGTCAATTATCCAGATGTATGGGGAAATCTTAAAAAAGGTCTCTTGTTTTAAATACAGGCATCCCTCAATGTGTAGAGGGAGAAATAGGTTTCAGGAACCCCCCACAGATACCAAAATCTGCAGATGCTCAATTCCCTTATGGTATCATGTTAGCCTATAACCTATGCAATCCTCTTATATACTTTAAATCATCTCTAGATTATTTATAATATCTAACATCATATACATAATATATAAATAGCAGTATCCTGTACTGTTTAGGAATAATGACAAGAAAAAGAAGTCTGTAGTTGTTCAGTACAGACACAATTTTCCATGAAATCTGCAGAAGCTGAGGGCTAACTGTATTTCCTGTTTTCCAAAGAAAAATAAACTTTTTGAGATGTTTGCTTCTGACCAAGGTAGAGTATCAGACCAATTTACTCTCTCACCTGGAATAGCTCAAATATGGGCAAAATGCGTGAAACAAAGATTTGCAAACACTGGACCTCAGGTGAAGGACTGTCCCCACTGAAAGGTGAGGTGAGCTGTGCCAGCTCACTTCTTCAAGTTATTGGGCATGGCATAGGCAGAGCCCTGCAGACTAACTGTTCACGGGGAGGTGTGTTGCTGAGACACTCCACTGCCAAATTGGCTTAAGAAGATGCCAAAGGAAACTAATGGCAGGTGGTGCAGCTGGCCACCAAGTACTGCAGAAGCCAGGAGGGAAGAAGGTTAAAATTTAGCACACACAAGGCAAAAGCCCCGAGCCAGAAACCCTTCCTGCTTTATAGAATCTGGTCATTGGGGCAGCCCAGTCACTTGAACTACATGAGCCCATAAGAAAGCTGCTTATGTCACTGGCAGAACTACTTTTACAATCCACTCTAGGGGACACCACATTCATTGTAGGAGTTTGGCCCTAGAAAAGCCCTTTACATTATAGGAACCTGTCTAACAAGCCCACTGGAATTGAACATGCTTTCTGTCCAGCGCCCTCTACTGACAAGATTTAGTATAGAGTTTGTTGGCAAAAAGGAGAAAGGGCCCATTATTCATGGATTTTTAGAGTGGGCAGTTAATGATGAATTGGAACTGAGAGGTAATAAATTTATTTTATGTTTAAATTAATATAGTGATTTTAAATTTTATATGGAAATGCAAGTACACACAATACCCAAAACAACTTTGAAAAAGTACGAAGTTGAATGACTATCATGACTTGATTTCAGAACTGTTGTAAAGCTACAATAATCAAGACAGGGTGGTATTGGTTTTAAAATAGGCAAAATAGATCCATGAAACAGAACAGTGGATCCAGACACCATCCCAAACATATGGACAATCGAACTTCAAAAAAAATCACCAAAGTAATTCAGTGGAGAAAGGATAGTCATTTCTGAACAAATGTGCTGATACAATTAGATAGCTGCTGCATACAGATAAACTCAGTTCTGTGTTTCACACTGTATACAGAAGTTAACCAAAAATGGGTCACAAAGTACATGCAAAACTAAAAAGAAAGAAAACTTCTATAGGTAAAAAAAGATTTTTGACTACTTAGGACACAAAAAGTATAACTGGATTAGAGATAACCTATAAGAAATAAATCGATGAACTGAAAACTTGCCCTTTAAAGTGCTCTTAGGAGAAAGGAAAAACTAAGCCACAGACTAGAGAAGAAACTAGTAAAATGCTGTCATACAGCTTATTTTCCACTTTAACAAACAGTTGGGTAGTTTCTTCAAAAGTTAAAGATACACTTACCATGTGTTCCAGTGATTCCACTCATGTTCTTACCAAGAGAAAGGAGAGCATGTATCCATACAAAGGCCTAACATACGTATTTATCACACCAAACTGGAAAGAACCTGAATGTATTTTCAACAGGTGAATGGATTCTTTTTAACATTGTAGTAGTATATCCAAGTACCTCAGAGCAACAAGAAGAAATGAATTATTGATGCTCACAACTACATGGATGAATATCAAAATAATAATTCTCATAGAAAGAACTTTGACACCTCCAAAGTACATTCCTTGTAATTCTGTTATGTATAATTCTAGAAATTGCAAACTAATGTAGTAACAGAAAACATATTAACAATTGCCTAGGGATCAGGAGTGGAAAGTTGGGGTAGAGAGATTACAAAAATGGAGTTAAAAGGCAGGAGGGGCTCAGGGTTGTGGCTCAGTGGTAGCATGCTTACCCAGCATGTGTGAGGCACTGGGTTCGATTCTCACAAATAAATAAAAAATAAAGGTTCATCAACAACTAAAAAATGTTGAACAAAAAAAAAAAGGCAGGAGGAAAGTTTTAGGGTGATAGAAATGGTTATCTTGGTTGTATGGTGACTTCACATCATACAATGTTATGGAATTTTATGCTATAAGTAAGTACAGTTTCTCGTATGTTAATTATGCCTCCATAAAGCCCATTTAACAAAAAAAAAAAAGGTGTATTTTTCATTCCAAAACATCATTTTATTGGGGATTGGGGTGGTAGCTCAGCAGTAGAGCGCTCACCTAGCATGTGCGAGGCCCTGGGTTTGATCCTCAGCATCACATATAAATAAAATAAACATATAAAAAATCATTTTATTGCATTAATTTCTAGGTCTGATTTTATAATTGTGACCAAATAGACAAGCTAATAGAATAAAGAACTAACTAAATAGGAAGCAAGAACTTTACCTCATAAGTATGTAAAAGACTATGCTCAAGGTACTAACCCCATTACTCAAAGTCTCAGTAAAATGTGACAATATGATGCAATTTAATATCTTGAAACATTCTGCCAAAAATTCAGAAATCAAAGTGAGAATCACAAGAGTAGATTATTTTATTTGTGAGGACAACCTATAGACTTTGTACTTTGATTCTTATAGTTCACTCTTTAAAAGTAAGTTTTAAGCAACAAGTTCTCATGTAAATTAGAAATGACTTAGTAGCTGAGAGAGGAATTAAAAGCACACCTATCATCTCTTTTGCTATTTACATACTTACCCAAATATTTTCTTTTTCTTAGCTGTTTTGATTGACAGTTTATTGACCTGGATTTCCTCTCTTTCTCTTCTCTCACGTGTTTTGATGCACTAGATGTATCGTTAAGATTACTGGAGAAATGGTATTGTCCTTTCCTGCCGGCATCACCAGACACTTTGCCAACAACCCATCCCCAGCTGCTCTGACTTTTCGGGTTATAAATTTCAGCAGGTTAGAACATGTCCTGCCAAATCCCCAACTTCTCTGCTGGTAAATATGATTTTGCATAAATTTTTAAATATATGTGGTTTAGCACTTTGTACTCAGATGACAAATATACCTTAGCAGTAGCACTGTTGCTAACTACCACTGCTCTGATATGCTTGTAGATTCAGACACAGAACTTTGACCAGCTGTCAAAGTTTTCCAAGGATAATTCCGTGGGTATGTGTAGCTGCATATGCATATGGGTATTTTCATGAACAGTTATCTAAAATGGTAAAAGAGTCATTGAAAATAATTAAATGTGTTAGTGACAATTTATTCATTGGATAATAAACCCAATAATAGGGAACTCTTTCGTTGTATCAGCATCTTTTAAAATTAAATAATATTTGAACCATGAGCTACTCTTCACATGAACTTGAAAATTTTCTTGTTAAACATAATTTCATTATAATGGTAAGTGTTTTTGATGGAAATTTACAGGTATGATATCAAAGAAGTTCAAGCCAATGTGTTCGTATAAATACTTTTTCACATTTTCTAGCTATTAAATCTAAAATGATGTCTTTATTATGCACCTGCACAGCTATACAGACATACATCTATTCATGATATTAAAATGATAAACTGTACCAAATTACTTATTTGCAGTGGATGAGATAAAGGAGTCATTCTTGGTAGCTTCCTCTTCACTAGATCCTGATATTCTATTTAAAAATCTCTCTCTAAAGTGGCCACATTTTTACTTTGCTGTAACCTCCTTGGTGCAAGTAGCCACTATCATTTCCGTGAACCACTGCAAACTGCCTCCCTTCCTGAATCCAGTCTTGCTTGGCTACAATGTGTTTAAACAGCCAAATGATGTTTTCTAACACTACCCAGCCCATCTTTGCCCATAACCCTCTGGTAGCTTCACACTGCATCTGTCTAGCATCTAAACTTGTTGCTCTTTCCTTTGAGCTCCAAGTATACCCTTGCCTGTAGTCTCTCCCCTGGGAATTTCTCTGGCTACAACCAGGTCTGCCCATCAGTGATAGGTTGAGTCCCACATCAGCCTGGATCTTTCATTTCTGGGAGGGCTGAAGTGGGTGACCCTTTAGCCAGTGATTTGGATGCTCCACCATCACCACCACCCCTAATTTTTAAAAGACAATAGTGACCAACCTGTTTTCACTGCAGTATAAGCTTTTGGGCATCTATCATCTTAGATCCAGCCAATTCTCTCATTTATCTTTACTAAAAGATGTCATTGAGGTTAGCAACCTGGAAACATTTAGGTTTGCAATCCCTGTGACTTCTACTTTTTTCTTAGGAGAGGGGTTTGCCTTCAAAGAATGTTCAGGAAAAATTGTCAACCCAAATATGAGACTGAAGAATTCTCATGATTTCTTTAGCATTGAGGAGTTCTGTGTCTCTGTAGGCTTTTAATTGGCAAAGCTTTCTGGAATATTTATTAAAGCAGGTTCTTTGAGGAAATAATCATGAATATATGGCTTAGCTTATTTTTAAACTGAACAGATGCATTTGTTTTTAAAACTAGCATGATTTTAAGTCCTTTGGGTATAGATCGAGGAGATAATGTTTATAGCAGCACAATTCACAATAGTTAAACTGTGGAACCAATCTAGATGCCCCTCAATAGATAAATGGATTAAAAAATGTGGCATATATACCCAGTGGAATATTACTCTGCAATAAAAGAGAATAAAATCATGGCATTTGTAGGTAAATGGATGGAGTTAGAGAAGATAATGCTAAGTGAAGTTAGCCAATCCCAAAAAACTAAATGCTGAATGTTTTCTCTGATATAAGGAGGCTGATTCATAGTGGGGTAGGGAGAGGGAACATGGAAGAAATAGATGATCTTTAGATAAGGCAGAGGAGTGGGAGGGGAAGTGATGTCTTTATGGTTTATATACTCTTGGATGAAGTCTTGAGTGTTGAAAAGGTAGCATGGGAATTTTAGTGTCACCCTTTTGTCCTTGGTTAGTAATAAAGACCATGTTAGCCTCTAGCCAATTCTTTTTTTTTTTAATTTATTTTTTTATTTTTATTTTTTTTATCTTTCATACATTTGATTCATGTGAGTTATGCTTTTCCATTTTTACCCCAAATACAAATTGCAGAATCACATCAGTTATACATTCACAATGTTTACATAATGCCATATTAGTGACTGTTGTATTCTGATATCTTTCCTATCCCCTACTATCCCCCCTCCTCTCCCCTCCCATCTTCCCTCTCTACCTCGTCTGTTGTTGTTCCATTCTCTCCCTCCCCCCCTTTCCCCTCACAACCTCATATATGTGATTTCGTATAACGATGTGGTTTTCCTTCCGTTTCCATGCAATTTCCCTTCCCTCTCCCTTTCCCTCCCTTCATTCGTCTCAGTTTAATATTAATCTTTTTCTCATCTCTAGCCAATTCTTTAACTGGATAATTTCTAAAAGCTATGGGTCAGGTGAATTCAAAGCAAATAAACATATTTGGCTTTTTAATTGCATTAACTGACAAATTTAGGCAAAACTGGGATGAACTATTAAGATCGGATTATAATTCACTCTTTAAAGCAACCATAAAAATCATGGTTTATAGCAATCATGATTAACCATGATTGGTGACTAGTTAATGTTACTGGGTACTCACTGAGAATTAGAACACAGTATTTCCTCACTATGGATTTCAATCTGTTAACATGATACTGTTCAGAACCACATTTGTACTTAATCTACACAACTGTGAATAATATAATCTCTACCAGTTGTCCAGGGTGGATACAGAAATCAGATGGCAATTTTCTAAGATGCTGCTTGTGTAGACGCTATTTGTTATAAGCTGCTATTTAATCATTTTTCTTCCCAATTAAATAGTGATAATACACAAAATGATGCCAATACCAAGGAATTCTGGGTAAACATGCCAAATCTGATGACTCACCTAAAGAAAGTGTCTGAACAAAAACCCCAGGCTACATATTACAATGTGGACATGCTCAAATATCAGGTAAGCATATTTATGTGGCCAGGGTGTCTTTCACATTACAGCTTCCATTCTAAAGTATCTAATATTAAATAAAAATAAATAAAATAGTATTTCTTTTAATATTATATGAAGGCTGTCAATATAAGGAAATGGACACTTTAAAGAGCTACTTTGTGACCAATGACAATAACATTC
Source organism: Callospermophilus lateralis (assembly GCF_048772815.1). Taxonomy (NCBI): domain Eukaryota; kingdom Metazoa; phylum Chordata; class Mammalia; order Rodentia; family Sciuridae; genus Callospermophilus; species Callospermophilus lateralis. Next base: position 90,622,371 of record NC_135311.1, on the reverse strand, counting down.
ATGTGTATCTTTATTTAAATTTATAAATGAAATATTCTCTGAAAAAGTTACAGAAATGTGACAAAATGAAGATAACAAAAAATTATATTAAAAGTGTAAGTATCATTAAACTAGATCACTGTAATTTTAAGACCATTAGTGTTCTAAAGCCTCTCTTTTAAATGATTACATGTAAATAAACTAGGTTTTTTCATAGTGCAATATTCCTATGAAACAATTCTAATAAAGCTTAAGAAATAACTCAATGTCAAAATATGTTTGGTAAAATATAATATTGTATCTGAGAGCTTTCTTTTTGTGCCTAGGATTACCCTTACCTGAAATTATTACTGATCTAGTAAATAAGTCTATTAGAAACAACATTACCTGTCTGAGTGTCCACCTGATTCCCAGGTACTTGACCTCCTTGATTTTTTGTTTCCCGGTACTGGAGATCCAACCCAGGACCTTGAGCATGCTGAGCAAGTGCCGTTCCACTGAGTTACACTCTCAGCCTCTCCTACATTGTTTTTAATGCATTATAATTTTGATGAGTAAATATATTCAGAGTACTTTTCTTTGTATGAGGAAAGTTGCATTTTAATAGAAATCAGTACATTCTCAAAAATGACTGCACAGTGTAGTTACCAGGGAATCCGTAGACCAATGCTGGCTCTGAACTGATGCCAAAAAGAAATATATGTGCAGACATTTAGACATAATATGTGCCTTCACCCTGACACCACCAGATATTTGTATATACTTGTATCAACCTAGGTACCTGTATTTTTAATAAGTTACCCAAGTGGTTCTAGTGCACTCTGTAGTTTGGAAAAAAACTTTCTTGAAATGTTGTTTGAAAGTGGAATATCCATATGGTGGTGCATATTACATAAATGCAAACAAACATAAAGTTTTTGCCTAAGGATAGTATTGTCACAGGAGCAGAGTTGTCTCTGAAGAAGGGTCTGAGAAGTTCCCAGTGGGATGGGGAATTCAACTCAGCAAGGTCCTTGACTTTCATGCTGGAAAAGAATGTTAGCACCACCAGTCAGCAGCATAGATAGGTTTATTTCAGGAAGTAGATATGCATTCAAGGGAGAATGCAGGCCATTCAGAAACACACTGGGGATGGGGGAGGGGAGCTGGCTCTCTTTCTAAAGGAAACTTAGTGAGAAGTCAGTATGGAAAGGTATATAGGGATGATATTAGTCCTGAAATCTCTAGGAGGTTTCTGGTGGTCTGGTCAATCTCTGGATCCTTGGGCAGACAGGGTCTTCATTTTCTGATCAATAGATAGCACTGGAAAGTTCCCTAAGTTTAGGTTCCTCAAGATACTATATCTATCATTACTTAATCTATTTGTGGGGGGTGTTAATTAACAGTGCTAAGATAAAATTACAGATCTCCCAGGAAGTTGGCAATAACAAGCCTGGGTAACAGACTGGCTTAGAGTGTGAGAGTCCTGGAAAAGTATGCAAAACTTTAAATTAACATTTTATTTCCTGCCCTTCCTTTATGTCTCCTTTTTACCCATTTATTTTTCTACCGTACTTCAGTATCACTTAAGCTTTAAATATCATAGGTTATGTAGTACCAACAAACATATGCTATGGCATAAGTTTATTACTTTTATAAGTAAAAAAAAATAGAAAATGTATTTTATTTAACTTTTTTCCAAAATATTTAAGCATGTCTAGTAGCTGCTGTGAGCTTGTAAGAGAAATGAAAAGGAATAAGAAATGGAAAGTCCAAATTTAATTTTTACCTGAACGGCTAAATTTCAGGGTACAATGTATGTTCTCCTGTCCAACTGTGAAAAGAAAACTATGGTTATTTCCCTTCATGAATCTAATTACAAACACTCTATCTACATTTTCATTACAGATTAAAAGATTTTTAAACTTCTAAATCCTGCGGAATATTTGTATTCTCTATGTTTGTTATTGATTGACTGTAGAGAGTAGATAATTCACTTATTGCAATGTGAGCTTTGTGTAAAATGTAAAGTGTAGGCAAGAGATTAAATTCTGGAATTTAGTAAGTTTCTTAATGGCCCCTGACCTTGGGTACTTAATTTCCCAGAACCCTTTCTGCAGTTGAAAATAAGGGTAAAATATACCCATCTAGATATTTTATAAGTTGTTATAAGGAGCTAGTAGTCTACTATATTTCAAAGTACTCTGAACTTTTGCTGTGATTCAGTTGTATTGTTGTTTTTCAACAATGCAAGGAGATGGGGTTGGGAACACTGCTAGCATTTTGTGGGACTGCCCTCAAATCACAGCATGTTTCGTCTGTGGCCACCAATAGTATACCCCAGAAATTGGGACAATCAAAAATGCATCTTCACCTATGCAAAAATCCCCTCCCTGGGTAGAGGAGCCCTTATGGAGTTGAGAGCTACTACTGAGGGTGGTAGAGAAGGAGAGAGTGCAGAAAAAGCAATGGGAAGAAGGTGCTGCCCAGCTTTTGATCTCCTTTAGATAACAGATTTCCCAAAAAAAGTTTATTTGTAGGAAGGATTGTACTGTAACAGTATTTTAAGTTTAAAAACTATTATAGTGACTGTCTGGTTAAAATTTTCATCAAAAGTCATATCTGTCCTCTTACAAAGGGAGATCAGAGGAGGAGAGGAGGAGAGGGGGAGGGTATGGGAGAATAATGGTAAAGTGGATGCGATCAAAGTATGTTATGTGCACATACAAATGTGTCACAGTAGAACCTGTTATTCCATATAATTAAAATGCACTACTATGTTTTTTAAAAAAGAACCCATTTCTGGAGTGTCTGCAACAACCACCCCTGCTTGTGAGTCAACCCACCCTGAGGACCCTTCCCCAGGGCATTCATATATGCTGGCATTTCCAGTGAGTTGTGTATGTTCTTCAAAAGCAGCAAAATCCATATTCCCTGAATAAAAATCCAAGCTCAAAGACATCCCCCATGAGGTCCCTGCAGTGTACACAAACCTAGCAGAGGAGAATCTCCAAGAGATCTATTCAAAATTATAATCAAATAGTGATAACACTGAATTTTTCACTGTGGACCCAGAATTCGAAATTATATTGGTCTTTAGAGAAGACAAAATGCTGTTGATTCTTCAAATCTGACTTTGTTTTGGTCTAACTAACTCAGGGTTGATTCAAACCAGAAAGTAGTTCTTCAAATTAGAGGACCAGAGGTCAAGTCTTTCCTCTGGAAAATCACAAAGGAGTAATAATAACCCTTTTTGTCTATCTCACAGTTTGCTGTGAAGAGCAAATATGGTGAGAATATTAATAGGAAACATTTATTAAAATATTAATTCCTTGTTCTGTGCTGGACTCTGTGCTGTTTCTTCTCCTTCAATCTTCCTGACAGCCCTGTGGGAAAGAAAATATTATCGTCATAATTCCCATTTGGCATAAAAGGAAATAGCTGAGGCTCAGCAAGGTTATGTCCAAGCTTCTAAGTAGCAGAATCTGAATTCACACCAGGACTGTCTAGTTTTGTGGCCCTTGTGGTCTCAGCTCCTAACCAGTATGCTATACCACCTCCCTAATCATATACCACCTCCCTAATCAGAAGGAAATGCATTGTTAAATTCTAAAGTGTCCTAGAGATTTGAGCAATTGACTTTATATTTTTAATCTGGAACAGTTTGCCTGAAGTACCCAGCTCTCTCTCACATAGCACCCTTTATAGTGCTTTTCACTGAGTGCTCCTTTGTGAGCCACACAAACAACATCATGACATTTTAATACCTAAAACCATTCTTTTTGAAAATAATCAGAGCTTCTGTTTTAGTTTCACATTAATGCTTGTACCTTAAATGTTCCCTTGCCTGGTTTTTGGAAAGGTATCTGCCCAGGGCATTCAGTCCACGCCTCTGAACCTGGCAGTGAACTGGCGATGTGAGCCTGCGAGCACTGACCTGCGCATAGATTACAAGTACAACACGGATGCGATGACCACAGCCGTGGCCCTGAACAATGTGCAGTTCCTGGTCCCCATAGACGGAGGCGTGACCAAGCTCCAGGCCGTGCTTCCACCCGCAGTCTGGTAAGAAGCTGCTCATCCCCCAGTTACAGACTCCTTGGCCTTTGTGTTTCCTGTAGCAGATCACAGTAGGCCAGTGTTGGAGAGTTCAGGGCAGGAAACAACTGCTGTAGCTATTTTAAGCAATAATGATTTAGCACAGGGATTTCAATGCTTCCATGATGGTGGAAGTGCTAAAGGAACAGGCTCAGGCTGTACCTCCAAGAATGTTTCCCAAACATTGTAAGAACTGGCCCACCAGGGGACTGGCTACCTCTGCCATAGCTGTGGGAAGGAAAGAAATTAGGAGGCTACCAGTGGAATCACTAAACTCAAGAGCCCACTCCTGTAACTCTGATGCAAGGATCAGGAAGTTCCTGCCTCTCAACACCTGTGACACTAGAGACCAGACTGCACCCTGTGTTAGAAGAACTCCACGTCTCAGTTGAGTCGCTGGCCAGAGGGAAACAGTGAAGGCAGCAAGAAAAGGGCCTCTGCCTCCCTCTCCTTCCAGGTCTCAAAACTGAGCCTGTAACTGGTGGAACCAAATTTGCATCTCAGACTCTTATTGCAAGGGCATCTGGGAAACATAGTGCACCTCCTCTAGCCTCTGAACTATATAAAAAGGCATGGTGGTGAAGGCAGAAACTGAATAGATACTGAGTGCCAGAAGCGTCCATGATAAAGAACTTGTCCTAGAAAGAACATTCCAGTTTTCCCCTATTACCATCAAAAGCAAAAAGTATAATATTTTTAAGTGATGCCAGCCAAATGACAGTTGCAATTTAAATGTTATGAATTAATTAGCTAACACTTTTTATGCTTTCAAAAGATGTGTTCAAAACTTTTTTCTAAACTTTTTATTATCCTCTAAATGTCTACCTCACTGTGTTGTAGCAAGTTAGAATCAGGAAAAGAGAAATGTATGTGTGAATAGATACATAGAGATAATTTTTAAAATTATAGCCAAACTTTTCAACATTCTTTTAAAAAATACTATCTTTAAAAAAAAAACATGGCATTCCTTAAACAGAAATTTGCATTTAGAAAAACCTTTTTTCTATTTTATTTTTAGGAATGCTGAACAACAAAGAATACTGTGGAAGATTCCTGATATCTCTCAGAAGTCAGAAAATGGAGGTAATGAAATCACAGGCTTATTTTATTTAGCTTATAAAGCTGAAATAACTTGTAGATAAACGCCAATTACGGAGCTGGGGTTGTGGCTCAGAGAAAAAGCGCTCCCCTAGCATGCTTGAGGCACTGAATTCGATCTCCAGCGCCACATAAAAATTAAATACAGGTATTGTGTCCACCTACAACTAAAGAATAAATGTTTTTAAAATGCCAATTATTGAACCAAAATACATGTGGCACTGAAAAACAAGCAGAATATTTAACACCATTTTTGCATTTAGTTATTTCAATCAATAAAAACAACAATCCTTCCAGTATTCTTCCTCTTTCCCTTCCTATCAAGACCTCAACTCACAGACCATCCTTTCAGGAAAGAGCTCTTATGGAAGCATGTCCCTGTCCTCTAGTAGATCCACACTCCTAAAGTAAATATTTTTCACTCTCCTCTGATATTATTCAGAGTTATGAAAATACATGGCCTTCCATGCAGCATGCCCCCAAATTTTGAAGCACCATTTTGCTGAATACACTTCCACCAATGTGCAAATAGAAGTATTCTTACTATTCAATGACACATTTCATTCATCACAATTTTGTCACTAAAGCTTATACTATTTCCAAGTAAGTCCAATGTTGTGTGTTAACTTTCTAATTTCCAAAATTATATCCAGAATGTTGTGTTGCCTATTTTCTTATAATATTTCTTTTTTATTTTTAAGGGGTGGGTTCCTTATTAGCAAGATTTCAGCTGTCTGAAGGCCCAAGCAAACCTTCCCCACTGGTTGTACAATTCACAAGTGAAGGGAGCACTCTTTCTGGCTGTGACATTGAACTTGTTGGAGCAGGGTACCGATTTTCACTCATCAAGAAAAGGTTTGCAGCAGGTAAGTTGGTATCTCAAATTCTATTTGCAAAAATAAGGTTGCTTTTGCTACTCTTCATTAAGGAGGAATAGGTCATAGTTTTCTCACCATTTTCTTCTTTCTTCTTCTCACTCCCCATTAGAAATCAAATCAAACCAATAGTTGAGTGAAATATAAATGGAACAATGACCAGAAAGTCAGAAATCAGGAAGGCTACTTATGCTAGCTCTGTTTCTTATGTTGGCTGATGAGTCACCCACTATGCACATGTGTGTATTGAGGTCAATGGAATAAAGCCTACTTTTGTTATATTGACAAATAAGATAAATGCTGTTTGTCTTTGAATTTATCACCATCTGAAAACGTTTTTAAAAAAGGAAAAAGAACACAAAATTTTTGACATACCTTAGGCATGGGAGTATTGGACTTCTTGTAAACTTAGTTCCAACAGGACTTCATAGAGTTTAGATGTGGCAAGCTTAGCTGAGAAGTAGGACAATCTATTTTCACTTTAATAACAACTTTAAAGAATATAAATCACAGATCGGAACCACTTACCCATGAAATGAACATGACCAGGAGACAGGTTTTGTTTTGTACAAAGGCTAGGTTTTTTCATTTTGTTTTTGTAAATAGGGCAGGGGGAGGGCTCCCAATACAAGGTGATTATATTTGTCAAGTATAATTTTCCAGGATGAATCCTGGTTTGGTATGGTTTGGGGTTTTTTTGTTTTTGCTTTTGTTTTGTTTTGTTTTTGTGGTGCTGACAATTGAACCCAAGGCTTCATGGATGCTAGACAAGTACTCTACCACTCAGCTTTATCTCAGCCCCAAGTCCTGTCTTTCATGCCTGCCAAACTGCTATGCTGGCATGATTGTTAATTATATCTCTTTCACTCTCAAAAATAAGCCAAGTTGGAAAATGAACTGTATGAGCACCCTTCCTAAAATAAGTTGGATTCTCACATGCAGGGGAAAACCCTACACACCACCACCTATTCTGAGCAAAACTCAAACCTCTGAAAAAAATGGAAGTGTTAAAAGTCAACTAGCTGATGTAGAAAACTGAAAGTTTAAAAACCTTTACATAGTGGGCCAGGCACAGATTACAGTGCATGCCTGTAATCCCAACGGTTTAGGAGGCTGAGGCAGGAGGATTATGAGTTCAAAGCCAGCCTCAGCAACTTAGTGAGGTTCTAAGCAACTCAGTGAGACCCTATCTCTAAATAAAATCCAAAAAAGGGCTGGGGATGTGGCTCAGTGGTTAAGTGTCCTTGAGTTCAATCCCTAGTACCAAACAAAACAAACAAACAAAAACCTTTATGCAGTTTGTATTATTATTGCAACGTAAAGTATGCAATATTTGGCTCCAAGGGATAGGGCAAAAGGAATAGAAATGTTACCTATATAATAATCACAGTATCAAAATAGCAGATAACCTATTGATATGTTGTTTTGTTTTGTTTTGCAGGAAAATACTTGGCAGATAACTAATAAAATCTTATGCAAGGATTCATATAATGGAGAACTGTTGTATGAGAAACAGGTTTTAATTCTGGTTTGATGAAAGCAAACCAATGTCTGCACTTGGGATCTATCAGCTGGAAAGTCGATGGCTTTCAGCAGTGATTTCCCTTTCACCACACCATGATGACCAATCCTACAGTATTTACTTCTAGGTGTAATATTGTTAATGGTTTTCAAATGTAATTATTGTATTTGTAAATTGTATTCTCATTCCAGTAAGGCAGTTAGACACTTGAGTTTTAGCATTTTACCATTCCTGAAATGGATGTAATTTAAACTGTGGTATGTAAATTTAATTGTAGTACTGTTGAATGGCACAATGCTTACAGAGGTAGATTGCATTTTGTCAATATATAAAATTTAAATATAATATTGATAGCTGTCATAAAGGGGGTGCCACATATAAAGAAACTTAAATGGAACGAGAAGAAAAAAAGAAACTTTCTTTTCTTCAGTCCTTAGTATGTTTTACTCTAGTGCTAAATAAAAAGTCTATCTTCAAATGTTTAGTGGGTTAAATTCAGAAACTATTTCAGAAAAAAATTCTAAGGTTACAGCATATTCAAAGAAAAGCATTAATTACCACTTTTTAAAGAGCTTTTTTTTCAAACTGCAAATTTCATAAAAATGCAAACTATAAACAGGGCCTCTTATTTTTATAACTTGTGTAAAAAGGGAAAGCAATTCATATTTAAAGTTTAAGTATATTAAATTATAATCAAGAGTAAAGAAGATGTCAAAATCTTAACTACTTCCCCCTCTCTATGCAGTTTAGTAAATGTGGAGATTGCTGAATAACCAGTCAGACTAAAACCAAAATTGTGACTTTAATATTTAAGACTTTCCATAGTTGAACTGGTTAACAACGTTTGCACAATTCCTCTGAACAGATGGTCTCTCTCATCCAGCCTGGGGGAATGGCACCTGTGTCTTCCTCTTTACCCACAGGAATCAAAACACTGAGAATAAGAATCTCAGAAAATAATTTTTAGTTCCCTGTTTAGATCCAGAAGGAGAATTTTAATTGTTATCATTTTTATCATTTGGGAAAGAACAAATAAGCTTTATAAATGAAATTCTATTCATATCATTGTACAATAAATTTCCTTTGGGATGATTAATATTCATTGTATAAAACTGTCAATCTTTGCTCTTATTGGGGAATCAAGAAAAGAGTCATATAAGTCATCTCATTGCCCTAAGGTACCATAAAAATTGAAATTTCTCAGTCTGACCCCAAGATTTGGGGAGTCAAAGACAACTCCTTCAATAGTCCCAATCATAAAATCTTCCCCCATTAAGATCTGAAAATGTTATTCTGTCTTTAAGTCATAAAACTTACTTTAAACATAAACTAAGTCCTATTCTGGGTTATACTATTAAGTAACTGAAATTAATTGTTCTATTTGCCATTAACTGCTAAATTTCATTTTATATTCACTCAAACTTGACAAAGAGTCTTTGGCCCCTTTAAATTTTAGAATGAAATTAAATTTTTTAGGTCTTACTTTTAAAATGAGATTGTGACTGGTAATTGTTTATAGTGGAAATTTTTAAATTAATATTTGTACTCTTCAATCAATGCTTGCTACCAAGAGAATGTTTAGAATGACCTGTTTTACCTTAAAAGAATTCTGACTATTCAAACAAGCTGTCAGTTGGTTCCCCAAAGTCCTGTAATATTGAAGCTTTTTTGAACAAACTAATTAATATACTCATTTTAAGTAAAAATATTCAATCTGATTTTGAAATCAAATTTGAAAAATGCAAACTTTTAAATCCCCAAAACATGGGAAAATTCAGAACACTAAAATCAATGGAGAGCACACAACAGAAAATTGAGAATTACACATAGTAAGAAAATAAAAATGTGGTTTTTAAATAATCAGTTCATGAAAAAACATTGAATATTAACACAGAGCATATTAAAAATGTGTAAATATTACTGGTTCTCATGTTTTTCTCTTTATATTTTATTTTATATAGATTTAGACTGAATTAGTAATTAAACACAATTTTTTTCCAAAGAATAATTTTGTTGATATTGTAAAAAATGTAATTAAAAATATAGATTTCAGTAGTCTCTAACGTTGTCCAAATGTTTCCAGGAACTAAATCTGAAACTATGAAGAAATCCTATGACCCCATATTTGGCCTTCATGAAACCAAATGGAAGTCATTGATTTCAAAATTGTTAAATATTAATAACCAGAACCTCAATAAGAATGTATTCCTTCCCCCTTCAGAAAATAGGTCAAATAATAACACAATAAGCTTGTATCAGGGATTTAGATTTTGGTGTTTTGTTGTTGTTGTTGTTTTTTTTAATTATAGGTTAAGCCTATATTTTTCACAGTACTGTAGAATAAGAATTCATGTTCTTAAAAAAAAAAAAAAGAAGATCTTAAACAATGCAAAAGTCTCAGTTATCAAAGACATATCAAGTCAGGTTCATGATCAGTTCCTAGGTCAGAACAAAGTAGACTAGTACATCCTAAGATGATTTGCAGTATAAGGGGTTAAAATTTAAAAAAAAAAAAAAAAAGTTCTAGTTATAACCTGAACACTGTTTCCTGAACATTCTGATTCAAAAAGCCTCTGCTCTAACAAGATAGAAAATATAAATGGTACTGCTTTATTTTGGCAAGATGAAAAGTATGTTTTTCTCTTCAAATAAATCCCATATTTTTATGAAATTTTTAAAAATAAATTCTTATTAATAATTAGTCTGAATTTTATCATAATTGGAATGGATAATTACTAAGAATTAAATACTACATTTTAAAGCTCTACTCACTTCATCTACAATCAAATGAAAATTCACTGTGTGGTATTGGGGAATATATTTCACCTCTAAGGAAAGAATGCCCACATTTCATATGATTTTGAGTGAATACACAGAATCCTCAGAAAGTCAAATGACAGATGTTCTTTGGAGGCTTTGTATTTTTTCTTTTTTTTTTTTTACTCAATCTCAATCTGAAAAATGTTTGACCTATAATTACACAAATTTCCATTTTAAAATCTTCTTTTCAAAGAAGATGATGAGTACATTAGTTCTACCATTACTCCTGCTGCGTGACCTTAGATAAGTCTCTATGCTGTTCAGTTCTCTTCTTTAGAATGAGAGGCGGGGACTGCTGTGGTTTTCAGGCTTTTCTTCATAGCAGGACTTCTTTCTAATAAAATTTTACATGGAATCCTGTTAGACAAAACATCTCAAAGCAATGAGGGAGCTTCTCCAGCAGCTTAATTTAAATACCATAACAACAGACAGATGAGGTGTAAAGTATCTTCTGACTCTGAAGTTCCACAATTCCACTTTATGCAGATAAACCACTTTTAAGGCCTTATAAGGAAACTTGTACATTCATGGTAATCAGTACACTGTGAAAGTGAATATATACTTGAGTGCTTGCTGTGTACCAGTGACAGATATAAGCTCCTTTATTTCTTATAAAAATCCAAAAATTGTTTAAGTACTCCTTTTAATTCCTGTTTTACCAATGATGTCATTAAGGCTTAGATAGATGAACTAACTCACCCAAAGTGGTACTACAACTAGAAAACCCAATTACTTTGAGGGCACAGGAGCCACCTTGAGCTCTTCTAATTTGTCCTTGGGTGGGTGGGGGGAATCTCCTATTTTATTTTATTACACACACTCCATTTGAATGCCAAAGTAAAAGACAATATGAAAAACTAGCCTTGAAATAAGGATAATTCAATAACAAAATTGTTGAAAAAAATCAGTGTTTCTCAAAGCATGGTATATGGACCACTTGTATCTTCACATAAGAGAACAATGATGTGGTCTTAGTCATCACTATAACCTCAAGTTTTTATTGAATTAATAAATCTCCAGGGATGGAATTTAGGAATGTGTATTTTGGTAAGCACTCAAAATTTCAGAATCATTGCTCTAGTCGTTCTTCAAAGTCTTTTTCAGTTCTGGCATTATATCAGAACTTATATATTAATATAAGCATTAAATTCTAAATTGAATATCATTTTTCTAGTGAGTTTATTTTTCATTCAGTCAACTTAACTTCCTTCAGTCTTAGAAAAAAGATAGTTTTATAATTATTTTCCTAGAAAAATTCTTACCTTTCTTTTTTGGAGTCCTTCTGTTATGCTAACACCTTCTCAAAGTAGCTTGAAATGCATTCTCTTATTTTCAATTCTCTGTCCTTGTCTTCATTGTCTTAAAAGACTTGAGATAGTAGGAGGATCATACATTGTCACTCATTCCCAATACCAAGTTCTAATACATGTCTCCTTCCTTGCAAGGGACACCCAGACCTCTATCTTGTGAGTTGGCCTTCTTTATTTTATAGGCTTTTATTTAATGGTTTTTTTCTTGGTCCATTTGACAACTAAACTAAACTTTTCATTTATTTATATTTGGTGGTGAGAATTGAACCCAGTGCCTCAGGCATGAATTAGCCTTATTCTAAAAGAGTTGCACCAATCATTTTTATTTTTGAATTTTTCAAAATAATCACAGTTTCTCAATTAAAGTTGGTGATACAGTAAAACATGCAGATACCTACCAAGAAGGGGAATGTGGGCACACATCTCTGTTTCTGCTTTTTTTCCCCCAGAAGAGTATACATTTAAGCCAAATCCCATTTAGTCTAAATGTATTCATTTTGTCACATGATTTTTATATTAGCAACTTTTTAAAAAATAAAACCAGATTTTTAATAATATCAAAATCGAGGCAGGCTCTAAAAATCACTTTAAAAATTAATGTAAGTATCATGTTTCCATGAAATTAATACAATAAGTCAAAACAATTAGTCAAATGGGGCTTTTTGGTTTTTTGTTTTTTGGTTTTTTTTTTTAATTAAACAGTATAGAAATACCACTTTCTTACTCATGGATTAACCATGGTTACTTTTTCATTACTTTTTCTCCATGGAATATACAGAGGAAAAAATGAGATAGGAGTACGTTGCTTAAATCTCCAAATATCAAAAGAAAACAACAAACACCTTCCTTTCTTTTGTGCCAATTTTTTTTTTTTTTTTTTTTTTTTTTTTTTTTTTTTTTTTTTTGGTATCAGGGATTTTAAACTCAGAAGCACTGGACCACTGAGCCATGTATCCAGCCCTATTTTGTATTTTATTTAGAGATATTTAGCAACTCACTGAGTTGCTTAGCGCTTCATTTTTGCTGGACTGGCTTTGAACTCAAGATCCTCCTGCCTCAGCCTGCAGAACCACTGGGATAATAGACATGTGCCACCACTGGCTACAGCTGCATTTTAAATGTCCTGTTGAAACTTTAGTCTCCTTCTTGAAGGGATATCAGATTTTAAGGTCTATCAAGTTGACTATTGTGAGACTATTTGTTTCGTCCTCAGGTTTAGTATGTAATTTCTAATCTAAAGGGTATTTCTATAAGAAAAAAGTCCTCTGTCATCCTTTGCCAGTGGTATAATAATTTATTCTCTAACTTTAATTCTTGAAGTTATTTTTCCTTTGATTTATAGTATTTCTGATCTTCTTCTTCTATCTTTAGGGCAGTAGTGCATTGGCCTCTCCCAAATACATCTTTAATGTTGCAAGAAAAGATGTTTTGACTTTGAAATATATTAAGTATCCCTTAATGTTTTAGAGAAAAGATGTAAAGTATATATTGGGACTATATTAATCCACACACTGGTATTTTCCAATCTACATTCAGGTCCACAAGTTTGGGCAATATTCATTGTGATCCAAAATTGAGTGGTCTTATACCATAGTACTCACTGCTTGGATTTTTGACAATAAATATTGTGTTTTAACGAAACTCAAGAAAGTTATTGGATCAGTAAGACATTATTTCTAAGCATATCTTGGAAAACTTTAGAAAAGTTTTCTTTTAATACTCATACATATTCCAATAACAGCAAATAATATAGCCAGGAAAATTTTGAAGAGATACTTCTAGGATTTTGTTTTAACTTTAAGGGAATTCTTCCATTTCATGCTGTCTCTTTTCATTAGTATCTTTTAGTGAATGTAACTTTCTCACCTAAAATATTTGTAAACCAAACAATGAAACATATTTTGTTTTGTTTTGTTTTGTTTTGAATGTTGTCTTTAAGACCTGCATCTATGAACAGCACATCAAGCCCCCAATTGTTAAAGATCTTCCAAATTCTTGGCAGAGTGAAATTAATGCTAGTGAGCAATCTACAGTCATATTTTAGCAAACAGCTTTAAGAAACCAAATCATGATAGATAAATGTTGACAGTATTTTACATAAGCTTGTTAACAATTATATGAAAAACATTTTAGTTAAAGCTAAGAACAATGCACTATTTAGCATAGATTTTTGTAGGACTCCACATTCTTTTAATGAGCATTTCACAGTTATTGTTTATTTTGCTTATTTTTTGCAAATCAATATCTATCTATATATATACATATATGTGTGTGTGTGTGTGTGTGTGTGTGTGTGTGTGTGTGTATAATGGATAATGTTCCTTTATAAAATTTCTGGATAAATTGTCTGTTTACAAATAGAAAAACAGTAAAGCTGAATTACTTTACATTTCTCCAAATATAGATCAATTTTTAATCCATTCAGAGTTTGTGCATAAGCCATTTATAATTCCAAAATGTTCCACTGAATGAGTATATCATGCAAATGTTAATTTCTCCTTATTCAGTTTTATATTACTTATTGACATTTTTATGGCAAAACAAATGCTTAATGTTATTCATGTATGTGTTACCATTTTAAATAATACACCAAATGACTAATACAAGGATCACTGTCCCAAGATGCAAAGAAAGATTTTAATTTTTTTCTTTTCTTTATGAGTTGTTAGGATGAAAAATCTTAAAGCTGTGTTGATTTTGCAGGTCAGTATTTATTTCTTACTTTGTTATGTGAATATGCATGAAAGAGAAGAAAGGGATTGGCTTCTGATTCATTCATTCATTTATATTCTCCTCGCCCCCATCTCTTTTCTCCTCCCCTTCCTTCCCTCCCCACCTTTTTCCCTCCTTCTCTCTTTCTCTAAGTCTAAGGGAATTGGGAAATTGCCACTAAAGATTTTTTCCTGAAAAGCCAAGTGTTAGTATGATATTATGCTGATCCATCTATGAGCAGAGTTCTACTATAGTCAAGCAGTAATTTACAGCTTTGGCTCTTTGAACACTACTGCATTTTAGTTAAGAAGTCTTTTTGTTGTTTTTCACTTGGATAGGAAGAGATCTGTATGAATGAAATGGTCAAATTTTCATTTACATTCCTATTAAGAGACACAATGTAAGACATTGATTTTTTTTTTTAACTTGTACAATAAGAAACTAGAAAAGGAACTCAAGAGAAATTTTGCTGTGGTCTAAAGGTAAAATGCAATTTATTTAAGAACAATGGTGTCTGTTTGTACATTGATTTGGTGATAGATATTATTTAGAGTTCATCATCTATGAAGCAAAAAGATACTGAATTTCCTTACAGTCTTGTGCTGAGTATATCATTTCACAAAATGCCTTGGGCATAAAATATTTATAATCAGAATTATGGATTAAAATACTCAAAATACATCTTAAATTTAGTCAAAATGTGGTTGCCTCACCTTGTTTTGCTCCATGCCCACGTATACAGGGCATACTTTATTCTGACACCCTTCCGGCTCAGGCTATGATGAAGGTCTGTTGCCTCTCTGCAGATCTCAGAGGAGACCAGCAAAGCTGCAGATGCTTGCTGCCTGCAGAGCTGAGCAGAGCTTTTGCTGAGCGTTGGGGATGAACACAAAGTGTTGACTTGTTGGAGATAATTGTGAGACCATCTTATCTTTACTTGCCTTATAAGTTAGAAAAAGTTAGAAAAAGTGTGGATATCACTTTTTTGTAAATACTGATTTTTATAAATGTTTTTCCTTCCTAACTTGCCCTATCACTCATTTCACAAAATCTTGAATATGCAATTATTTGTCATGACACATTACTGCAAATAAGGTTCCCATTTCAGAATAAAGTTTAATTCTACCTGTGAGTAAGTTGTTATTGAAATGTGATTTTTTTTTCTGGAAAAAAATTAAAATAAATTGAGTTGTGAACCTCTTTTATTGCCAGCCTCTTAAAAATTTATGTGCATGTCTGGGACATTTCATTGCATGTTTGTGGTGGGGATGATGGGCCAAGGGTCTGGCAAAAGTCAAGGGCTTTAGAATCAGACAAATCCCAGCTCTATGGTTTAAGTGTAGACCAGAGCATGTTACTAAGTAATTCTCCATTGTCTTACCTTAAAAAAAAAAAAAAAAAAAGAACAATATGGCTCCAAAATCATAGTGTTGTTGAACAGATTAAATGACTTCATTTAATTTATTTTGTTTTATCTATCAGTCACTTAGCAGTTCATAATTAATCCAGGGTAAATATTCAATAAGCAATGCTTTACTGGTGATATTTTCCTGTGAATGGGGATTGGGATGAGCCAGAAAACTTCAATGCTCTCCTTCCAACACTAAGTTAACTGTGCTTTATTTAATCCTAATGTGAGTTATTATCTTCAGCTAATGCTGGCTACTGTGAACACTCTTCAGGAGCCTGTGCACTGGATTAGGAGCCTGGGGACTTTATCTTATCTCTTCCTCCAATGGGGGGTGGGGGAATGTTTACATACAGGGTTTTTTGTTTTCTTTTTTGTTGGGAAGGACTAATGTTCTTGGAGAAGGGAGTGATTAGTGAAGGGGAAACAGGGCTTATTAGTTATAGCAGCCTCCATTCCAAAGTTTCTTAACCTTAGAAGGCTAGGTAGAGTTCTGCCCCGGCATTGTTAACAGGCAGCAGTTAATACCTTGTGTTCCAGGGGAGCCCTTGGGCATATTACTTAACATTAGAGAATCTCAATTTTCTAATTCTGTAAAGGAAGAACAATCCTTTCTTGATAAAGTTGCTGAAACAACTGAATAAACCAAACAGACAGTCTCTGACAAAGATGAAAAGTTTCAATTACCCTTGTCATCAACCATTTGTGCCTTGAAGGGGGAAGATGCTTAGGGGCGGGGCGGGGAGGGGGTGATTGCTTTGTCTTTGAGCCTCGGATTTGGAAACCGCAGCACTTCTTATTCCTACCCCTGACAACCGCGGAAAAGGGAACAAGATGGAGAGGCGTCTTGAGTGCCAGATCTCTGCAATCCCAGAACAGTGGACTGCAGGGTGGCCCCATCTACAACCCTGGAGCGGTTCAGAGTACCACATAGCGGCCAAGTCTGGCGGGGCGGGCGGAGGGCATTGTTTGAGGAGGTCACCCTGGAGACCAGTCGTGGAGTCCAGGGGGAGTGCGCGGGCAGCCGCTGGCAGAGGGAGACCTGGCAGACAGAGCCAGACTGCTTGCCCCGTGCCCGCAGTGAATGAGCCGAGGTCCAGGGGGCCCCCTGCAGAGCAGCCCTCGCCACCCTATCTGGGCTATAGGTAAGGGAGCTCTATCTGCAGTGCACAGGACTGGAGGGGAGGAAAAGTGGTTGGAGAGGTAGAGGTTCAATAGTAAGAAATGGCCTTCCATGACCGGGATATCTCCACTACCTTTTTCCTCTTTCTTCCAACAAATAAGAAAACGTGACCCTAAATCTGGGAACTGGAAATAGGTCCGGGCCTTAGGACCCCACCCGCCTAAGTGCCTGGGCTTCGAAGGTGATGCATGACGAGCGCGGGCGCGGAGCTGCCCAGCGCGGTGACCCCTAGAAAGCCAAGCAGCGCGAGTCCCAAGTGGTCTTCCTGTGGCCAGCTGCTGCACCTCTGGGGACCTCCAACCCAAGTTCCAATTGGGGTCTTCCCGGGGAGGGCGCGGCCTGCGGGGCAGCTGGGAAATAGCTAAGGAGGGCGAGGGCTTTCTCTGACTTTGGAGTGGAACATAAACGACTTGCGTCATCTGGCCGCCTGTGTTTCTCTCTCCACATCCCTAGTCCCCTGGCAGGAGCACTCATGCCTCATCCACACAGGCCCAGCGGGGCTCAGGCCGCTCAGATGCCCGGGCACACGCTCAGGGCCCGCCCTGGCACTGAGGATACTGGAATGTGCAGCGTGATCTTGGCCCTTCACATTCCTCTGCCTGTTCCTGTTCCTGCCTAGCGCAGTGTTAGGGCTCTGAGATGCACAGCTTATGAAATAATCTAAGTGAACACCTGAATAGAGGTAGGCAGTGAGGGTAATCGCAGTCAGGGTGCAAGTCTGGGAAGTCCACTGCTTCCAGGTTTTAAATAAGCCTTTGTGAGAAAGAGGTAGGTTTTCCAATAAATCACTTCATTGAAGTTAAGTCCTGTTAACCCTTTACAAAATAAACCGCTTTTGATAGAGTAAAACAAACAACAACTCTTAGGAGAAGTCAGTTCATTTTAATCTTTAAAGTTATAGCAACAACAACATGTGTTAATTAGTAATCATTTGCCAAGATTGAATATGGAAGTAATAAAAATACAGGTTTCTGGGGTGGGTGTGGAATAGCATCTTCTACATGTGGCTCTTTTTTTCAATTACTTTCTTCCTCTTCACCAGTTCTGCAATTTAATATTTACTTGTGTGAATTAGATATACTGTTGCATAAATGAAAGTTCTCAGAGTTCTATTTCCAGTTAGTGACCATAATATCAACACACACTATGTATTGCTCTTGAGGAAACCTCACTTGGCCATTCTAAAAGGCTGGGTAAAGGATTTATGTACAATATTTGGGTAACTAAAAGGTTTTCAGATATTTCTTTTGCCATTTTGCACAACTTGTCTTCCATACAGTGTGATGATGTCAGACTTCCCTAAGGACAAAGCCGCTGCTGGTTCTCTGAGGAAAGGGGGGAGCGTGGACTCTCCAAGTGGTCATGACTTTCGCCGGAAGGAAGGTCCTGGGCGCGCCAGAGAGTGAGTGATGGGTGTCTAATGACTTAAATTCAATTATTGAAGAAAAAGGTCCTTAATGTTCATCAGCAGAGGGGAAAAAAAGTCCTGGGGGACATGAAAAGAGAAAATGGGCAAATACAAGGCTATTTGGGGGGGGCCTTAAGAATAAGAGGGAAAGCTTAAGTGACATGTGGACCCTATCAGCATTTGTACTGTTTCACAGATTACCCTGAAAAACCCCCTTCCCAAGAGAACCGCTACATGTAATGCGCACCAGCTGCCCTTACAAGTCTCTTGAATTCCTCTTCTCCATGTCACACAACTGCACTTTGTGCATTTTTAGAATCGATATGTACATATATAATATACTTATTATTTAGTACAAACTTTGTACTGTATTTTCATGGTGTTCGTATCATTTTTTTTCTGTTTTTTCTTTTTTTTTTTTTTTAGTATCCTTTTCAATGATTGTATCATCTTTTATGAATTTAAAATTCTGGAGTAGTTAACCATTTTCAAATTACTGGCATTTTTTCTTTTTCACCATAAAATATTATTCTGCTTGGTTATTTCTCAACAATATAATTAGTGGGTCAAAGGATAATGAGTACTTTGTTTTGTTCTTGCTACCTACTGCATTTGCTCTGCTAAAAAGATGAATTTCATGGCACTCCATTTTGACCACTGTTGGTAAGAAAATAACAAATTATCTGATGCAACAGTCAATAATCTATGTAATAGACTTTCCTTCTTAACAGTCTCCACAGGGTCAAAGGATGTGGTGTATTAATCCCCATGGTTGGGAAGTGGGAGCTGGTTTGTTTGCAAAACAGAGACTAGAAGAATTAAAATAATTGGAATTCTGAAACCAAAAGCTTTCTATTCTCAGCATCTTTTAGTGCACTTAAAACTCCACCTTCAGTCTTAGAAGTTCGTAGATTACATGTGCAATCTCCCTCACTTGCAAATGAAAAATGAATATAAAGGAAAAGCAGTCCTGGCATTTGTCAGAAACATAGGTGGAAGAATAGTTAACTTTTGCTTCCAATTCTAAAACATTCTGGTTGCTACCTCCAACATTTAAGTAAACAAAGTCTTTTTTTTTTTTTTAATACAAGGGATTGAACCCAAGTGTGTTTTACCACTGAGCTACATCTCAAACCTCACCCTCTCTTTTTAAATTTTGAGACAGGATCTCCCTAAATTGTTTATGCTGGCCTCAAATTTGAGATCCTCCTGCCTCAACCTCCTGAGTTACTGGGATTATAGGTTGGTTCCACTGTGTTCAGCTAAACAAAGTATTTTAAAATTTTATTTTAAAATAATTGCTTAAATTAAACTGACTTTTACCAAGAAACTATTCAAGTAATCATCTGATAAAATGTCCCCACAATTTTTTAAAATGCCCTCATTCAAAGACTAACCTAACATCCTTATTTGCATGGTTTTCATTTACCTCATCCTTATCAAAACACATTAGAAAGTCATATAGATGCAGGGTTTGATGAAGCTTGAAGAATTAAAGATCACTTTATTTAACCCATTATTGATGAAGTATAAATAGAAATTAAAATTTGTAATACAAAAACTATTTTTTTTCAACACATTGGATTTTTATCTAACAACTACTTTTAAGTAGCGCTCACTTTGGTTTGGACTCTCAAACAAAACATTTGAAATGGATCTTCTACTTGCAATTTTTTCCTCGAACAGTTTCCAAGTCCCCTTGCAATGCAGACTGCTTAGGAAGCCATCATCCCAGTTCTCATTCTACATTCCATCCCATGGTCTGCTTCAGTCAGAATAGCGGATCCTCCTTCGTGATATAAGTCCTCCACTGTTATAAAAATTCCAGAAGCTCAGTGGCTATCAAATGCAGGTATTGTTTGAATTTGCAGTGCTTTACAATGCCTTATAGAAAAGCATTAAATTTGAAAATTATTCCAAAACAAATCAACAGCATAAAGCATATCGTGAAGTATCCTGAGGACTTATGACTTCATCTCATTTCATTTCCCTAGTTAATACTATTGGGTGGACATCTTTCTTACTGCGAAATAACTGAGGCTTGTAAGATGAGGTTACAGAACAAAACATAAGTATGGCGTCTGAGGTCCACAGATCCCTGCCTATTCCCAAGGCAGCATCTTCCCCAACATTCTGCAGCATCCTACCCTCTGGCCACTATCAGCAGTCCCTCTGCTGTCTGGCCTGTGGCCACTGCCTCATGCTGCTGCACTGTGGGGCAATCCCACTCCTTGCCTAGATTGCTATTCTTACACTCTTGGGGCTTCCCTTTTCCCTTCCTTTAAATCTTAACTCCATCTCCATCCCTCCGAAAAATCTCTCAAATTACCCAACCATGACCACCACCACCTCCAAACCAAGTTGGAGGCTCTTCCTTTTGCTCCTGCTGCTTTCCTTTTCTACAAGAACCTGTATTTAGAGATCTTCTCATCTGTCTCCTCTGATAGACTGTGCACTTCTTGCTTTTGTAGCAGTCATCACACTAAGAAGGAAGACAGAAAAGAGTAGGTGGGGCTGCTGGCAGGCTGCTCCTTGGGTGTGGTATAAGGAGCACAAAGTTAGCCCTTCCATTTTGGTTCTCTGTCCACCATCTTCTGCGGTGGTAACCTGTGCTTAAAGGGATCCTGGGAGTAACCAACATCTGAGTGCCCTCCAGTTGTGAAAGAAAGATTGAGTTTACATTTGACAAAATTATCGTCAACTCTTCTCTGGATTGGGTCTTTTTTGTTGAAGTTTCTGGTTTTATTATAATGTAAATTTTATGTTTCATTAAAGAAAAGAAGAAACCTCCTAAGCTGGACCTCCTCAACCCAACATCTTAACTGTTGACACAGTTTCTTTCTATACCTACATAGTTGTCACCAAATTGCATCTGTACATTTGAATTCTGTGTGGTTTTCACTTAAATAACTTATGATGGCAATCGCTAGCATTCACTGAGTCCTTATCATGGACTTCATTTATGCCTTACAGAGGCTCTGTAACCGGGGTTGGCAAGCTACAGACAAGGATCAGGTACAGCTGGCCACCTGTTTTGGTGTGGTCTCCTGGCGAGTATGGGTTTTACATGTTAGAAAAAACTCAAAAGGAGAACAGTATGTTATGTCCATATGAAAATATAGTAAGTTCAAGGTTCAGTGTCCACAAGTAAAGCTTATCAGAACACAGCCACACTTGCTTACTCCTGTGCTGTCTCTGGCTGCTGTCACACTGTAATGGCCGAGTCGAGCAGCTATGACAAAACCTATAGGGATCCTTGGCAAAACCAAAAATACTTGCCTTTTACAGAAATGTTTGCCAACTCCTGCTCTATAAAGATAGGTGTTACTCTCTTCCCCATTTTACAAATGAAAACAAACTTAGAGAGTTTGAGGCTCTGAAGCTACAGAATTAGCAAGTAGTAAAAAGGCTTTTTCTTATTAGTCAAGTATTTTCACTCCCAGAAAATTTGACAATGCATGTGTAATTTGCATTAATGATATTGTTCCATTTATTCACCAGAACCTTCTGTCTCCCATCCCTGGGTCAGAGCAGGTACTCACAATGCTGTCTTTCTGGCTGGAAGCTCAGCCTTGGCAGACATGGAACGGAGTTTGAACAGATGTGTTCTTAAAATAGAAACAGAAGCTGTGAGGTCAAGTTTCTTCTCAGGATAATGTGACATGATATCCAGACTTACTTTCTCTGAAAACTAGAGTCCTTCTAGATGCTCAGGGTGAAGGGTGGGGGCTGAAGAATCTGGCTTTTACCTCAAACCAAAGTTACAGTGATATTATGTAACCAGAACTTTCTGTGTTCTCCCCTTTAATCTACTGAGGGCCACAGTCTGTACTTTTTCACTTATTTATTCAGGGATTAGTGAGCTTCTACCATGTGCCAATTATTGTGCCACTTGTTAGATATATGTTAAAAGACAGGTAACTATAGGGTTCCAACTGAGAAAAACTCATCTTTCTAGTGAATGGAGAGCCACCTAGTAACTCTTTTGCAAAGTAGGGTAGGTCTTTCCAGTAATAGTGAACAAATTAGAAAGAATTGTGTTCGTTACTTCATTTGAAGCATTTATGAACCACACAGAAACCATCGCTGCTTTTAAGGAGTTTATAATCTGATGGGAAAGACAATGAATAAGTGATCTTAAATGTGATGAATTTGTTCTGTGATTCTAACCCACACTACTATGAGCTGCTTTGGAGCAATGGTGTGTCCAGGCGAGAGATTTGATCAGAGCAAGGGACCTAATTATATTTCCAGCTACATCAAACTGATGCCTCAACAGGATCTGATTGAGATATAGCTCCCCCCATGAAGAGAGAGAAACTTGGAGAAATGAAAATGGCCATGTTTCCAAATCCAACCACAACAATAGCTAGTTTTGTACTTTACAGGTAATTAAGTCATTTAACATATAATATCCATGTGCCTAACCTGTGGGTTAAATGGAGAAGATTATTATATTATCCTCCACTTACTTTTGTAAATGGGGAAATGATGGATATTTTCTGAAATGATGGTTTTTTTGATAGATGGTACTGGGAGAAAATATGGAGGAGAAGCTATAAAGCAAACTGAGGAAAGTATACAATAATATATTGTGTTCTAGGAGTAAGGAAAGTTATCTTCAACAAGATCCCAACATGAAGAATCAAGTGGTAAAGCAAAAAGGTGCTTGATAAATATAACTTCAATAAAATTTAGCATTTCTGTTTAGTAAAGGATATAATAGATACAGTTAATAGAATGGTAGGAGATATATGTTTAAAAATCTTGCATGTTAACAATAAAAAGGATATACATTTTATACAAAGGAGATAACAGTTTTCAGAACCAAAGCCTAAAAAGCTAAACAGAATATGAAAAGATGCCCAAGAACACTTGAAACCAGTAAAATATCAATTAGAACTAGATACTGTTTTGCACCCATTCAAACGGCAAAGCATAAGAAAGGAAAATAATACCAAGTATCTGCAAGGAGTTTATAATCTGATGGGAAAGACAATGAACAAGTGAGAATAAAAGTCTTCAATCTATTCACAAAAACATCTAACAGTATTTTTAAATTTTAGCTATCTGTGTGTTCCTTATTCACTCAGCTTTCTCAGAGCCAAAGTCAGTTTTCACAATGGCCCACAAGTCCCACCATGATCTGGCTACCTGACCCCTTTGTAATCATCCTTTTTCAGCTCCCACTACTCTGACCTCTGGACCTTTCAATCCACAGTTCAGCACTATTGCATGTGCTGTTCTCTGTCCATGGTATACTTTTCCTATGCCATCCACATGGCTCACTTCCTCACCTCCTTTGAGTATTTGCCTATGGATATTTAGCTTGACCACTTGGTTTAAAACTGCACTCAGGCCAAGAGCGGTGGCTCCTGTAATCCCAGTGGCTTGGGAGGCTGAAGCAGGAAGATCATAACTTTATAAGCCAGCTTCAATAACTTAGCGAAGCCCCTAAGCAAAACAGTGAGACCGTGTCTCTAAATAAAATATAAAAAAGGGCTGGGGATGTTGCTCAGTGGTTAAACTCCCCTGGGGTTCAATCCTTAAGCAGGACAACTGCACTCAGGCACCCTCTCCCTCACCAACACCCAAACTCCTGTAATCTGATCTACTTTTCCCTGTTGTCTCCTCATACAATACGTAATTTAACTGTTTAGTATTTACTGTCTACTCTCTTTCTTTCCTCACTACAATGAGTTCTATGAGGACAGAGACCTTAGTTAGATTGTTCCAGTACTGTATTCCAAAGATCCAGAATAGTGCTTGGTCCATAATGATCCTTCAATAAGTGTTTTTTGATCATCAAGTAAATAATTAATGCATTATGTTAATTCCTGAACAAGCAACTTCTATTGCTCACAGAAAAGTTAGATTCAAAGGTCCATGTACATATGTTGTCCAGGGTGACTGGAAACTTTTACCTTGTAGGCACAAGATGTATTTAGGCAAATAGAAAAGTGCTCGTTCAAATGTTTCATACAAGATACGTTTTTGGCCTCTTTGCTGAACATTCCATCATACATCTATTCAAAAGAAAATGAACCATTTCATCTGTGTTAGAAATCTGCTATGATGGGCCATGCCCCTTCTTGATGATCCCATAGTAACAAAGAGGTAACCTTGGCACCCACAATCCCAGTGTCACCTCTGACGATTGCTGGGTACAGTGTGGTTTTGAACTTGTGTGCTCATTAGGGAGCTGCAGCAGCAGTTTCCTCAGCTATCCTTTACCATCACCTCACCAATAATGCGAGTAAAACACCCCAAAACTACACCACAATTCAGCAAACTTACTGAACTCCCAAGGAAAGGATTTTTCTATGCATATTTTATCTTACATTCTACATCACATTTGTTAAAAATGGGTTTAATTTTTCTTGTATTACCATTAACCCCCACTTTGCTTAATACATTGTCGTCAAAAAGTACTTCTTGAATGATTTTTTTTTTTTAAAAATCAAAAGAACAAAAATATAAATTAGAACCTGAAGTCTTTTTCTCTGTGCACTCTGACATTTCTCCACTGGGGGGCAGCACATGATCTTAGCAATAACTCCTCCATCCTCCAGACCCTCCCCTCCAAAAAAAAATCTCACTTCATATCATTATTATTATTATGGACTAGAGATTGAACCCATGGCCTTGTGCATGGGAGGAAAGCACTCTTATCAACCGAGCTATATCCCCAGCCCAAAAAAAAAGGCCTACTTTAATGATACCACTAAGGAGACGGTGGCTCCAGGCATTTCTTATTTACAAAGACAAGGAAGAGATGATACTTCTGACATTTAGTCACCTCTTGTTTCAGCTTCAAAACTTCAAAGCAAACAGTAATGTATTGTAAGTTTTTCTTAAAAATAAATAAAAGCTGGGAGAAAGAATTTTTGATGTTTTCATCCAAGGAAATGATAAATGTTTGAGAAGGTAGATATGATTATCCTGATTTGAACATTACACAATGTAAACGTGTATCAAAACATCATGTGATACTCAAATATGTACAATTTTATGTGTCACTAAATAACTAAATAAATGGTGAAAATGGCAGTAAAAATGTCTGAAAGGGAGCTCTTAATAAGAATAGATGCTATGGTGTCTGCTGATGTTTAATTGAAGTTATTGTTACTGTCTCCAACAGTCATAACAATAAGACAGGCCTTGTAGTCTATGTAATCCATAGATGGGTCAGTAAGAAAATTTGCAACATGTTTTTGAGAAAATAAATTCCATCAAAGAATAAATAAGTTCCACATTATTTTTTTTTTCTTTTTTTTCTTTTTTTTTTTGCCTCCTTGCTGCAAAAACCACAAAACACAGTAGTTATGAATGTGTGAGGAGAAAAGAGAGTTAGTGTCTGAAGGGCATTGAGCTAAAGCTCATCCAAGAGGTAAGGTGAGGGTCAAAGATAGCTGATGGAACCTCTGTTGTAGCCCTGGATGGATGCACTGGTTCAAAGCCATATTGCTCTCAGCAATAATGAGAGGTTAGTATGAGACATTTCCAAAGTCAGCCAGCTACAATATAAGAGCTAAAGTTTGTTATTTTGTACAATAGCTCTTTCTCCGTGAAAGCTAATTTTTAACTGTTCTCATAGTAGCACATACAATTGCCAGCATTCACTGAATTCTGTATCAAATTCATACATTTTGATATAAATTTTATGGGACAACTGAAATTCATTCACTCAACTTGCAATGTTGTGACAGGTATCCAATACATATATGATGATATACATTTATTATATATATATACCATTAATAATTAAAATTATAATTTATTTCTGGAGTACCTCATGTTTTATCTTTAAAGATTTGAAAGGGCTTGAGTGGAGCTATTTATTGGTAGAAAATATATCCACATTTTTCCTAAGTCAGTATTCTGAACTTATTACTAAATCGCCCAATTTTAAAATATAGGAACTCTTTCATTTCGAAAAATTTGCCACACCCATATTCTAGTTGAATGTTATTTGCCCATATAGCAAGTATTTTTAATATTTTAACTCTTTTCTCAAGGACTAAATACCTTAGTTTTTTTAAAATTCAGCTCATTCTTCTTTTTTTCTCTTTCTCTAATCCATCTCATTCTGATATCAGAACTATCAGATCTAAGTTTTCAAAAATACCATAAATAGGGTTTAGGGTGTAGCTCAGTGGGAGAGCACTTGGCTAATGTGTAAAGCTCTCATTTTGATCCCCAGTACTTCAAGCAAACACACACACACACACACACACACACACACACACACACACACGATTTTTAAAAAGTAAGATTTTTCTTACAATTTTTCATGAAGTTATAGTCTTGATGAGGACATGGGCAGCCTCGAAAGGTATGGAAAACAATTGACTAAACATGATAAGTTTTCCAGGTTTCCATCAAACTATCTGAAACCTTATCTCTCAAAGCTTCATCTCCTCCACAAAACTAACGTCCAGTTCATATTCTATTGCTTGAAGCATTACCCTCAAAAGTGGCAAACTGCATCAATTAGAATTTATGTCACACCTAATGTTTCTTATAATTATTTATTTTTAAAAAAGCAGTAGTCTAAACAAAATAGGGATTTATTTTTCTCTTACATAAAAGAAGTCTGGAGGGAGGCAATTCAGGGAACTGGCTTTGGTCATTCTGATCTATATGATCCACAGGTCATCTCAAGGACCAAGAAGCTGCTGAGCTCCCACCATCATATCCATATTCCACTAACCAAGGAGGGGAAAAACAGGTTTCTGTTGGTTAAATTCAATTTGTTTTGTTTTTGAGGAAGCTTTCTCAAAATCTCTGCAGTTTCATTTGCATCTCATTAGTTCAAGCCATGTAACTACAGTAAGAAAAGAGACTAAGAATTCGCCTTTAATTTAAACAGAAATATTCTCACAAACTTAGGGTTCTGTAACCAAAGTAGGAGAGAACAACATTGGAAAGAAAATGGCAGTCCACGCCACAATGCTTATTACAATTTTCTTTATGATAATGGAATATTGGAAACAACTTAAAAGGTCCAGTGAATAAATGGTTAACAAAATGCAGAATGTTCATATGGTAAGTGCTGTCTTGATATTTAAAATATTGATGCACACTACTCTTTGTTGACATGGAAAGTTATCCATGATACAGTTTCAAATGGAAAGATAAAATAACACCAGCAGCTATGCTACAATTTCCATATGCAAGATGTATCACTGAAAAGAATTTTTGTTAATGTTGATAGTGGTTAGGTAACCACAGAGGTTTGTCATTTTTGTATAGTTTTCTTTCTTTGTCATTTTCTATGTGCTTTCAATTTTTTTACAAGTATACATTGTTTATGTGACTACTGTGGAAATAAAAAGGTACTGAATGAAATCATCTTCAAAAATTCATAAAAAGCCAATCTGTAAAACTTTCTATTTGCATGCCAATTTTTTACCATTAGAGTTTTAAAGCTGCCCTTATGACACTAATTTCATAGCAATGATACTATGAAGTACATGATTATTAATCTTCAAGTAAGTCTGAATAAAGCAATTTTATAAAAATCCTTATTTGCCTTAGTTTTAGTCTTAGACCATTCACCCCAGCTAATTGGAGTCTTGTACCAACTCTACTTACCACTGTCTCTGAATTTTTAGTATGGTATTTAGTAGAAAAGAAATGGGGTTTTTATCAAAACCTTCTGAAGTTCGTGCATATAAATTTTAATTACAGTAATTGATTATGTCAAGTAGTTATTTTCATTCTGTCAGATATCATCATATGTGAGACTTTGTCACTGGGAACTCAATAGGGAGCTCAATATTTGAAATCTGTCTTCCTCCCAACATGTACGACATTAAACCCTTTGCTTCATTTCCTTTATCTGTGAAATGGGTAGAATAATGATTCCTTTGCTTATGTTACAGGATATTGTGAAGGTTTTAAAGTGAGATAACTGATGGGAAATGTTTTGCAAAGCGAAAGCACCTACTATTCTGGGGTGCGCTGAGTGATCTCAGAATAGAGGGGCTTATACAACATGGGGTTTTCGAAGCAGAAACGTTCATCTTTGATACTACCCACAACACCTGCAGCCGCTAGAGCCAATTAGGTTGCTTGCTACTTCAAAGGGCAGTAGAAAACCGAGGCACACAGGTGTTATAAAAAAGAAGACAAAATCACTAATCCAGAAACCCACCATGTGGGGAAAAAAGGAGCCAGTATTTCCTGCATCACTTTCTTGGGCTGGTTGGGTAAACCTTAATTTATCTTGTAAATTGTATTGTATTAAAGGATTTTTTAGATAAACTATCCATGGTGTCCTTAAAAATATCAATTTGTAAGAAGTTCATTAATTCCCACAGAGCTGAGAATTAATTATTTTAACTCCTTACAGAGGAAAAACCCCAAAGGGTTGAGAACAGATATCTCGTTCTCATTTAATTAAAACAAACAAACAAACAAAAAAGCCTATTTAGAAAAGTGTCACTCTGTTCACACATGCTATTCTAGCATTTCCTTTGAAATGACATCTGTCTCAACTTCCATGTTCACAGGTGGAGGAAATTGGGGGTAGAGAGTTTGCAGTTGAATTTCATCTGCGCTAAGCTGAATTAAGTAGTGCTGGAGGGACAGTGGGGGCTCCCCTTTGCTTGTGTCTCCTATTTAGCACCTGGATAAGCTCAGGTTGCCTTGGTAACCAAGCCCAAACTCTTTCTTAATGTTGAAAAGGGTGATTGATGCTTATTGACTTAGAATAGTTTGGGTGAATTGTGGTTTCTTTCACCACGTAGATAAGTTTCTCATTTTTCTCCTTTATACTAAAGGGATTTGGTAGGAACATATAATAGTGAGCTTTTTATAATACCCTATGTATACACAGATTTGTTTCCCAACATTTTAAGCTCCCTTATATATTACCAGTCCCTTGTGAGCTTTGTCTACTTTGAGGAATATTTTTGCATCTGTGTTAGAGATGCAATTGGCAATGGCTTTTGAAGCAGGCACTCTGTCACATGATAGACATACAGCAACCCAGGGGCACTTTCTGGATGACCAGATGACCTGGGTAACTCCACCACCCTTCAACCACTCACTGATACTTGCTCCAACTAACTTCTCTTCATCTCAGTTGTTTTCATCTCTAACATGTTTTAGACTTTAAATAGGTCCCTGGAATATTTATATAAAACTTCCTTGAAATTTCCATAGAAAAAATTTTACCTCTGTAAATATATTAGCTTAAAGCAATAGTATGGGTTTTTTAAAATTATTATAATAATAGTGGTTAAAGTGTATTTTCTCCCTTGCTTTTAGCTCTGTGAGTACCGTGTCTTATATGGACGAACCAGGCCAACGTGACGAGGTCTCTCGCCTTCCAATCCAGATGGAGAACACCTATCAGTTGGGTGTGTTACTTAACCACTCATCCCTCTTATAAACTTATGATAACTGATGTTTACTTAAAATGATATCTGATAGCCTGTCATTGTCTTCAATCCTAGCATAAGAACCTTAATTGATTAATTTGATGCTGCCTTAGTTTCTTCCTCTGCAAAATGGGAACATCATTTATTGCCTGCTTTTCTTTACCAGTGTTTCCTAAATACCAAGTAATTCACTGGGAGGCATTGATGTGTGTATTACATGATTGGATTAAGAATTTCATTGGGTATTTCTGGATGGAGTTATTATATACATTTTACACACAAACACATACATGTTAAGTGAAAGATACATGCATTGATGATTTTTATCTAACAAAACCAATCAGTACTGTTGATCGGTGGAGGAAAAATCTCCAAGGCAGAACCAAATAATTTGTGGTCCCCTGTTGACAGAGATGTTTATCTATTACCACAGAGGTTTCAGGTCTTTGAAAACAACGATCTTTGCACCTGCCCCTATACTCCCAAGTGGAGCCCATAGCAAATATCTTTTCCCATTCATGTTTCTCATAGACCTACTTGTTTTCTCTAAATATGTACCTGCCCACGATTATCTGAATTTATGTGTAATTACTGCTCTGTAGAAATTCCACAGAGACTTCCCAAGAGGAAAAAAAAAAAAGGCCCCATGAGCCAGGGTAATTCCATCTGTGACCAGTTAACCCCAAGAAAATTATAAACTACCAGCGCATCCTACTAGATCCTGTATGCAGTTTTCAACAGTAATCTCTAAAACTGCATGGATTATAGGGCTTCATAATTAGTCGACTAGGTTTCCACTAGCTAATATTGCTGCCATCAATACACTTTTATACTCTTTCTGGTGACAATACCCAATTTTCCTTGGGGATGTTCCACAGCCACTACCATTACCACATTTTGTCCACACAATTCTGCTGTGACAACGCTGGCTTCATAGATGGCACAGTAAGTGATTCTGGATGGCATGTAACCCTGGTCAATCCAATAAAAACTTCTGAGATTAAATTCAGGAAATATTGTTTGAACTGTTAGAGAAGCAGATAAGGCTATGGAATCCAAACAAATATAGGGTCTGTGGCATTTTCTACCATCTTGCCCTCACATAGAACTCCACATGAAACGGAGAGAGAACAACTGAATCCTGATGCCATATTTGAATCCTAAATCCAGTTGGCTATCTTAGACTTTTCAGTTTGGTGAGATAAGTTTGGATCAGGATTTTTCCCCACTGATAACGGAAACTTCTTAAGCACTGGGGGCCTATACCCTTGAGCTACACCCACTGAAAAGCTTTGAATCAGATTTCAAAAAGATAAGGCAGTTGAAATGTGAATTCCTGTGTTTCTTCTTTGTAAGGCTACATTTTCACAACGTATTTCTTTAAATAGACAAACTAAATTATCTTATCAGTTTTAGTACTGGGTGTTGGACCAAGTTAGAAAAGTAATTTCAGGAAAAGCTTAGTACAGATAAAATATTTCCATATTTTCTTATAAAAGTCTGTGTGAATTATTTATTTATGATTAAAGTCTCTTTATGTTCCACAATCCAATTTTTTTAAGCATTCAGATAGCCATTTTAATCAAAACTGTATTTCCACTTCTACTTATTTCTGGGCTTATTTTGCATGAGAAAAGTACTCTGTGAGCCTTTAGTAAAATTTTCTCATATCTGCACAATGTAATACTGGATAGAAGAGTCGGGATGGAAATCAGTCAGCTACCAGCTCTATCATGTTTAAATTTATATTTTAGCCAATGACGTTGGCATCACCTAAACACATCTTAAGTGTGTAGCAGGTTTGTCCTCCCTTTGAACAATTACAATTACCAAAATTGAGGTGCAACATGAATGTAATTCATGAAAGTAGGAGAGGAAATGGATAAAGGTATTTTTTAAAAGTAAACATAATTTGCATTTTTTTCACTAATTACTAAACAAGAGTACAGAAGAACACACAGGCTTGGGATCTGATACATCTAAATTTGAATTCTAGTTTTGATAAATTCTAGGCAAATGATATTTGAGTAAAGTGTTTAACATCCTTGAATCTTAAGTTTCTTCATATGTAAATAAGGATAATAGTCTATGAGAATCAAATGAGTTAATCTATTTGAATTGCTTCCCTGTTGGTTTCTATTGCTCCTGAAAGTGTCAGACTCCAGAAACATACCGTAATCTCTAAGAATAAAGGCCTCCTGTGATATTCAATGTAGCTTCCTATTGATTATAGATTAAGTGTTCCATGAGACTTTTTCTGGAGTTATAATTAAAGTGGTGCCTGATTCTTTAAAAACGTTGTTTATAAGCATGAGGGCTTTTGTTAGCCATCTTTGCAGTCATGCTGAGACAGCCTGCCTGAGAATGAAGCACGTAATAGAAAGTAGAACCTACATACTGAGAGGAGAGACAGAGATCACCCGAGCTCAGTTTTTAGTGCAGTGTTCTGGTCCTGTCTCTGGTGTCAGATTTTCTTGGGCAGAACTTGTCAATCTCTCAGCATTGACTCTGTGCCATCCCATGGATCCTTCCCAACCCTGGGGGCCTTACTGTCTTCCTACTTATCTCCTCTCCCATCCTGCTGTCTTCTCAGCAAGACGCATCCTCTCCCACAGCTTACTGCAGAGGGCCATAACCACAGTAACAGCAAAACACCAATAAAATAAATATCTAATGAGTGTTTCATTATGTGGTACAACTGTTCTAAACATTGTAAATATTTAACTCATTTAATCCTAACGAAAATTAATATGTTGTGATTCTCATTACCCCAGCTTAGAACTGGGCATGGATATATTAAATGATCTTAACTTTAGCTGCCCTCTTTTAAATCTATTTTTAATTTTATTCGGTCATGATTTCTTCACATCTTTGCCTTTAAATTTCTAAAACAGTTGAGGAAAATCTACCTTAAAAAAAGAAGAAGAAAAGCTAGTCAATTCTGAAAGTGACTTCAGAGCAGCTTAATTTGAAAATCAAACATTGACTCCTTTATCTTTCTATCTATCTATCTATCTATCTATCTATCTATCTATCTATCTATCTATCTATCTCAGCATCCCAATCTAAGCAATGGATGATGCTGGATGTGTAGGGAAATGCCGCAATGAAATGAGAAAAAAAAAATTTATTTCTATATTTCAAAATGTTTTCAAAATAGAAGCTTGTTAATAGGATTGGGAAAAAAACTGAGCAAAGTATGGAAAGAACATTGGTACAGCTGGACAATGGGAACTACTGGGAACAGGGACTCAAGTGTCACCCAGATTCTCTTTCCAGGGCTAACCTGTGTGCAGGCTTCCTTTCTACCATGAAAAAAAAATATGGCCTTTGGCAGTTCCTAAGATTCTTAAGTCTTCTGTTAAAGAAAGAGGTTGACTCTTTTTTTTTTTTTTTTTTTTCCTAGTTTCAGTTTAAAATAAGAGTGTCTAATTAGAAAGGACTCTAATTGGCCTGTCTCAGGGCAGTGTCACCTGTGAGTCAATCAACCATGCTCAGAACTTGAGCTTATGGAAGGTGAGAGGTAGATCCTGAAGAGCCACATGAGTGGAGAATGAAGAGATCAGTTCCCAGAAAGGAAGATACTGTTCCCAGAAGGAAGAGAGGAGCACTAGGCAGACAAAATACCTGCACTCAAGGAATTTGCCATTTTCTAAAGGAAATCATGCCTATAAGTAGATACAATGCCAGGCAGAACTAAGTTCCAGGTGAATGACGATGGCCAAGAATATTCAAATGGAAATTTTCTATAAGGTCCACAGGAAAGTAACAGAACTGTATGAATTGGAACTAGTTTACAGGAGTACTTACATGTGTCGCTCTATCTCTGACCCCAACCAGCAGGAGCAAGCCATTCACAGATTGATAATCTCGTGTCTGAATAATGGTTAGTTTTAATAGTGGTTAGTTCTCAGAGTCACCGTATCACATGTGTAGACTTACTTCCCACCACGATTTACACTGAAGTGAGCAATTTCTATATTATCCAAGTGAAAATACTATTTTTGGATCCTATGACTAGCCTATGGTCACAAACTACACCCTTCTGTTAAGTTCAGCCTAAGAAACTTCAGCAGGAAGGTAGAAGGGAGGACTGTGCAGCCTGGGAATTCACTTTCCTGGATCCTTGCCCATGAGCTCATCTCAGCCAAAGGACGCTAGCTGCTCACAAGGGAGCCATCTCCACACAACTGCTCTGGGATTAAGAGCTGCCTTCCTGGATTCCTCAAGCCAAGGGTTAGGTGAGAGTAACATCCTCACTTCCACTGGCCATGGAGGACTGCACTATCCCTTATGATTTCCTCTGACCCAGTCATTCCCTTGATTAAATCATTCTGGATTTTCCTAACTTCAGTTTTCCATGTTTACTTAGACCCTGACAGACATAGGCATTAAAACTAAACTTATTAATAGATACTGATGACTACTAAAAGAGAATTGGATATGGTTCCCAGTCTCATTCCTTCATATTCCAGGGATGCAGGATAAAACAGATTCGTTTGAAATAATGACCTGAATGCGAACTAAATGTGGCCGAAAATATAAACTCTAGTATTAGACAAACCTGTCCATCCCAGCTCTGCCACTGTGTGATTCTAGACAGGTTAATGAAATGTACTTAGACCTGCGTATTGGAGACAACAAGGGAGATTCACCTCAGATGTATAAACAATTATATAAACAAAAGTAAAGTGCTTATCATGGTGCTTGATACATAGACAATGACCAGCAAAAAAAAAGTAGCCATTATTTGTGTGATGATTATTATCTATAAAGTGTTTAATTCTATTTAAATTTAGAAATCATACATTAAATATTTATGTGCTTAGCACTGACTTTGAAAAGGATAAAATCCAATCTTGCTTACCATTTTACTAGAGAGAAACTCGGGTTTGCCTTAGCTATTATCAAGTGGATGATGAGCCAGTACAGCAGCAGGGACCAGTGTGTGGGAATTAGGGAGAGCTGAAGGGTGAATTGCACCTGAGGGGAGGTTCAAGTCTATCTGAAGAAGACACCTGAGCTGGACTTGAAATATGAGTGGATATTTCTCAGATGCACAGATGGGGAGTGGTGCTCCACTTGAAAGTAAGTGCAAGAAAAAGACACGTGAGCATCCTTTAAAAGACAGGTGGGCCCCAGGAGCTGGAGCATCGTGGGTATGGGAGCCATGGCAGAGAAGCAAAGACCATAGGTTGGTTAGGAGCCAAACCATAGAACTTGTCGAGGGGGACGTCACTTCAGGGTCCAGGGTTTCAAGCAATTGTTCTCATTGCAATGTGGTAGGTAAATTAGAGGATGGAAGAGCTGGGGAGCCAACTAGAAACATCTTGACACTGAAGTTCAGTCACCGGCATGGGAACTAGGAAGAAAGAGCTGCAAAGTCAAACAGTATTAATCACACTCTGTACGTAGTCTGATGTATTGTCTTCTTTTCTTCCCCCAGAAAACCTAACTGGACCCCTCACTAGGACCTCTTTCTTCCTTATTATATAGAGGCCACCAGACTAGTAAGGCCTCTCCATGTTTCAGTGTTCTCTGATTAGCCTATGGGGCAGGAGGATATGATTTTAAATTACTTCTTACAAAGAATTTCCATGTGTATTTTCAGGTCCTACCAAACATTTTCCTGTGGTCACTGTTAATCATATCTTGCAAGATGTGTTGACTGACTATCTGCAAAAAGAAGAGTATGAACCAGAGTTCTGCAGACAGATAACTAAAACAATTTCAGAGGTACATGTGTGATTTGCCCAAGAGGTTAGCTATAACTACAATATTTGCTGAAAGCACAACACACCTCCTACTTTTAATGAAGGAAATTCACCATTCAGTAGTAGTTAAAAATTATATTTTATCAAACTATTTATTGTGTCATATGCCATATATGTGTTATATAACAAGCATTTGTCTAAAACAATGTAGTTTTTTCATTTCTTCTAATTAGTTTTACATGATAGCGGAGTGCATTTTGATTCACTGTATAGAAATGGAGCACAGACTTTCATTTCTCTGGTTGTACTCAATGTAGAGTCACATTCATACAATCATATATATATATATATATATATATATATATATATATATATATATATATATATATACACACACACATACTTAGGGTAATGATGTCTGTCTCATTCCACCATCTTTCCCACCACCCCACTACCCCCTCCCCTCTCCTCACTCCCTTTTGCCCAATCCTAAGTTCCTCCATTCTTCTCTTCCCTTTCTCCCCTCATTAAAACAATGTATTTTGTCATGTATGACTAAAAAAAAAAAAAGAATAAAATTAAAAGCAATAATAAGGTAAAAAACAATATATTTTGAACAAAAATATATAAAAACAACTTCACTTTAAAAATTTTTATTGTAAAAGATAGTGTTTTGGTCATCATTTTCTTTTCACCATAGCAGCTTTTTTAAGAGCCATTAAATTTAGACAATGGATCCCCAAATCCTTTCTAGTTTTATCAACTAAATTACTATCATTTTAGCATGGTTTCCTCTGCTTTGTGTTTTTAGTGAACTATTTAATAAACTTTTGTGACTGCTCAAGTTACAAGAGCTTGCAGAGAATGGCTCCTCGTCAGACCTTCTAGACAGTGTGACTCTAGCTGGACTACCCTAGTGCTAACACTCTTCAAGGGATGCTGCCTTAATTTAGGTTTTCAAGAACACAGCATTAAATTGCAATGTGCCCTGAATGAGTTTTTCCATGTGCCTTAGAAAATGTAGATTTATTGCTGATTTATGATTTTTGCCCTGAACATCCCATCTCATGAGGAGAGTTCTGAAGGAAATCATAGCTTCAGTTCTGCAGCCACTATGGAAAGCATCTACGATGCAGCACACTGTTTTTTTAAATCCACTATGTTTATAACAAAGGTTGAGATCTCTGAGTTTTAATATGTGGCTAAATAAGGAACCCCTCCTTTTTTTAAATTTCTAGGTTATTAAAGCCCGGGTCAAGGAATTGATGATTCCACGGTACAAACTAATTGTAATGATTCACATTGGACAACTGAATGGTCAGAGCATACTTATTGGAAGCAGATGCCTCTGGGATCCTAAAAGTGATACAGTTTCATCCTATGTTTTCAGAAATTCTTCTCTCTTTGCTCTTGCAAATGTCTATGCAGTATACTTTGAGTGATTGAAAATGAGAAATGTTGATTTTTCTTTTCAAATCATGAAATGGGCTGTATCTATGCACACACAAAGTGTTACTGTCAAAAATTTTAAGACTAACACTTCAAACAACTGGAAGCTTTTGAACCTTTTCACATTGTAAGTAAGGATCAGGGTCAGGGAGGGGATACGAGAGAATCTTGTTGATCCACAGCAGGAACTAAGTCTTGGTTCTGTTGGAATGTTTTTCATAAACATAGATTCTTATTGAATAAAACTTTGGGTAGTAATTATTTTAATTATCCTTTAGCTAGAAAGTTAGAATTTCCTGCAATCCTTTTTGATGAAGAGAAATTTTGGCAATATATGACTATGTATCCTGGCCAACAGAAGACAGTAGAATAGTCAACATGGTGTACACAAATGATAAATGTTAATATGCCTCAGTGCTGCATATAAAGGAATACTGGTTTTCATTTTGCACTTAATAAATTGAGCAGCATTCATTAACTGCAATTATTGTTACATGTACCTGACAGTTGAAACTGCTGAGGTAGAATTAATGACTTCATAACAATTACCATGGTCCCATGGGCCTCAAGCTAAAACTAGAAGCTCTTGTGGGCTGCTTGCACTTTACAAAATTGTGGAAGGACCATACATTGGCTCTTCGATAATGGAAACTATAACTGAACAAAGGCTTTTTAGGACACTGAAGTAGACATTATATTAAATATACATGATGCTTAATAGTAAATGTATCTGTAACACATAGAATCACATATTAGAAAGAGACACTACTTTTAAATATACACTGCCTGATGTGTCTCTGAATAGGTTCTCCCCCACTAATGAAATTTTACACAAAATGTATAGCTGGCAGCTTAACAAATAAAATATGTATACTTACCATTTTGTTCCTCTGAATTTAATACTAAAGTGACCCAGTGTGGTTTTGAATGGATGGGTATTAAAATTTACAGGGCTGAAATAGCTTATTATTCTGCTGGTTAATGTATCTTATACCATGGATCATTTATTTTTATGGAGCTTTCAGGCCTTTGTGTGCATGTAAAATGATGCTGTGTTGTTCCTGGATGGTAAGTAGACTGCCTAGAGGACATTTGTTAAAGGTCAAAGACAAATCGTTCACATATGGAGAAAATTAGCAATGTTATAGTCCTAAGGAAAAAATGATGTGTAATTCATATCAAAAAGAACTTAACAAATGGAAAAACCAGTCATTGCTTTCTACTTTTAAATGTTTGGGTGTCTTACTTTTCCCTAAACTGTAGTAAAAAATGCCTATCTTTTAAATCCCTTTCCTTCTCCTTTTTCTGGCTTACCAAGTGACTTTTCAAAGTGAATTTGTCAATTTTCAGGGTTTTTTCAAAAGAAATTTTTAGCTGTTGATGGACTTTTATTTTATTCATTTATTTATATGCGGTGCTGAGAATTGAACCCAGTGACTCACACATGCTAGGCAAGCGCTTTACCACTGAGCCACAACCCCAGCCCCAATTTTCAGTTTTTTTTTCTGTTAGTGCTTTCATGGGAATATGTGTGTGTGATAATTTATCACAACAATATTTGTCCCGTCTCCACGGGTCGATTTTGGATCTGGATTATATTATAAATGTTGTAAGTAGATGAGCTTTGTGTTTTCATTATACATTTGTGAACAACTTCCTTCTTGGACCAATGGTAAGGACAATCTCACAACAATTTTGCATGAATAAAGCAGAATGAAGAAACATTTGTAGTAGATAGAAAGCCAATTGTAAAAAATTTTTTAAAAGTCTTTTTTTTTTCAGAGTGCTAAATTCTAATCCATGAAATAATTTATCAGCATTTATCCTAAGTTTTAGCGGCATCAAAGTCTTAAAACATGATAACAGGTAAAAAACAAACAAACAAACAAAAAAGAAGCAGTTCCTCATCACATTGCCATGTACTACTATAATTCAGATGAATTCAGAGATGAATTCTAGCAATTATATAGCAGTAGAAGAATATACAGTAAAAACCAACTTATTGTGACTAATTTAGGAGAGTACCAGTTACCACACAAAGCCTTGGGGTAAGAAATTTTTAAAGAAATGACACTGTAAATTTGCAGGAGTTATTTTACTCTAAAAAAACGCTTAACATCCCTGGCATTTCCCTAGGCTTCCTATGTGCCATTCTTCTTCCTGGACCGGCTGTGTCCCTCCTCACCTCAGAACATTCACTTATGCTCTTCTCACCTCAGAACACGCCTCCCCATTCCGTCAGCACCTTTCTTCACTTTTCTGAGTCAGCCTCAGGTCTCTCCTTCTCTCCAAGTCCTTCTTCCCCTGTCGCATCCTCCTGCTCTCTCTTCTCTGATGACTCTCATAGTTGAACTCCTGCTTGTTCCTCAGTTAATTTTTTGAATATTAGTTTTGTTTCCCCATACTAGGTCAAAATAATTGAGTACATGGACCACATATCCTGACAACACCTCACAAATAAAATCTAATTCATCCTTACCCTTAAGTACGTGGCACAGAGTTGCCCAACTCCAAGCTTCACAGAAAACAGCAAAGCACAGTTCAGTCTTTGAGGAATGAGATCGAATCCCATCAGAATAACAGATGGAAGGAGACCCTCATCGTTATACAAAATACATGTATGATGATGTGAGGGGGAAGAAAAAAAGAGAGAGAGAGAAATGTGTCACATTAAATTGGGTAGAGAGAGGTGATGGGAGGGGAGTGGAGGGGAGGGGGGATAGGAAGGGCAGCAGAATAAAATAGACACTAGTATTGCTGTGTGTATATACGTGGCCGTATAACCAATGTGATTCTGCAACCTGTACACTTGGAAAAATGAGAATTCATACCCCATTTGAATCAAATGTAAGATATGTCAAGATCATTGTATTGTCAGGAGCAATTAATTAAAAAAAAAAAAAAAAAAAAGAATTAACAGAAGAACACAGGTGACCAGGGCAGAATTTGTTGTCACAGAAAAAGTTCAGGCTGCTTTTGTCTGATTATAGAGGATTTATGGGCAGCTTTGTGAAGGGGGTAAGTAGAAGTCCAACAGACACAGGAGTACATCAAGGAGTATAAACTGGATCAAACACAGCATTTGTGAAGGTAAGTTGGTTAGAAGGTGGTAAGACTGGAAGGTGACTGGGTAAGGCAGTGACACTCAGACCAAGGCGAATCATCAAAGGCTTTTCAGTAGAGCAGTGTAGGCGAAGCAACTGTGAGCAGATGGTGGAAAAGAGCAGGAAAAAAAAGAACATGTAGGAGAGATGAGAGGTGATGAAAATCTGACCGAGGCAATGGCATTGAAAACAGGAGACAGCAGTTGTGGGCGACGTTACATGGACAGAGTCTGCATGATTAGGCAAAGGGGAAGGAGGAATCAGAAGCAAAGCTAAGGCACTCCAGCCTGGAGAGATGGCCTAAGGTTTCAAGCTCTGGGTGTTTGCAGACTTCAGACCAAATCCTGCCATTCCAGGCACTTTTTAAGTAAAATTAAATAAGTCACTGATCTCACCAAGCTGCAACTTCCCTGTAGTAAAGTAATAATAACGTTGGTGCCTACCACACAGGATTTTGGTAGATGAAATTCATATTTGCTAAATTCAACAGCATAATCCCTGATAGATAGCCCCTGATGAATAGTAGCTCCTAAGATTGAAAGTTTGGATCTAAGTAACTAGAATTATGATTCTGTTAGCAAAAATAGGGATATCAACAGAAAGGGTTTGAGAAACAAAACACCAAGTTTTATTTGGCACTGGAAGTTTCAGTTAATAGTGGAACATTAGATAGAGACAGCCACGGGCAACAGAAACAGCAAGACTGGAGCTGAGAAGCCACATCAAGGTAAGAGGTTTAGGACTTGGCAGTCATCCAAATGGAGACTTAACATCTTCCTCCTGCTTTATAAAATATTGATTAGCCAAATCTTCAGCAAGCAAAGTCAGTACTAATAGCAAATTACTGAAAACTCAGTTAGCTCTGGGAATATCAACCAGAAACACTCCCCCCAAACCAGCAGGGAATTTATTTTTCTCCTCAAAACCAAAATTAAATGATGCCTTCCTTTGTTTCTTCATTAGAAAAAAAAAAAAATTCCAACATGATCCCTTTCGGTTGTCAGACATCAAAAGAAATGTAGTTTCTTTAAAAAGAAATGTTAGCTTCTCCAATGAAAGTATCGATGCTGTCATCTGCTGTCATTAACAGAATGACTTTAAAGAAAACACATAATGGGAGGCCCTATGACAAAGTCCAACAGATTATGTGCTCAAAAGTCAAGGCTAGTTTAGTTCACTCACTTTTTAAATTCTTGGGAATTATTCTGTACATGGGAATGATTTTTAAAAACAACAGTTGAAAAATTAGAGTTTAGCCCTCTTAAAGAATGAACGTTCCCTTGTTGAGACCATCATGTAACCTATCCTCCTAGATAATGCCAAAAATGCATTAAGAAAACTCAACCTTACATAGTTACTGATAGTTTACTATGCCTTTTTAAAAAATATTTATTTTTTTAGTTGTAGTTGGACACAATACCTTTACTTTATTTATTTATTTATTTTTATGTGGTGCTGAGGATCGAACCCAGGGCCTTGTGCGTGCTAGGCGAGGGCTCTACCCCGAGCCACAACCTCAGC
This sequence comes from Callospermophilus lateralis, assembly GCF_048772815.1. Taxonomy (NCBI): domain Eukaryota; kingdom Metazoa; phylum Chordata; class Mammalia; order Rodentia; family Sciuridae; genus Callospermophilus; species Callospermophilus lateralis. The sequence goes on along the minus strand of NC_135311.1, from coordinate 90,580,801 downwards.
CCCTGTTATGCCTCTTTACTTCCAGCATTTTCTACAGGTGTGGCCTGCACCCACCATCTCTGGTTTTCTCTGTTGTTCTCCTCATCTGCTACTTTCACCTTCTGCAATCTGGTTCTCATTTCACCAATGCGTTGCTTTCACAGTTAAAGTGTTCCCACAGGCCAAATGTGCAAAACATCCTCCTGCTACGTTCCACCTCAGCTATCTTCCGAACTCATTTCTTTTGAGTAGCAATGTAATATAGGTGTTTGGGGGATTTTGTTTTTGTTTAAAAACATAGGTTTGAAAATAAACATCTCCTTTTGCTGCCAATCTTTACTAGCTGTGTGCCTTTGGGAAGTGGCTAGTTCTCTGTGCCTGTTCCCTCAAAGATAAAAATGAATATAATTGTGGTCACCACTTAGGTTCTTTTCGTGAAGACTGAACAGGAAAAGTATACATAAAGTATCTAATGCATAGTGGAAGCTTACTCTCCACCTCTCATTTCTTTCCATAGAACCTGTTTCCTAAAAAATGGATCAGATATTTTTGCAATTTCTGTTCATCACCATAATTCTATGCCTTATGTTACTTGGTTGGTTTTTTTGTTTTCTTTCTTTTTAAACCTTTAATTGTCTGCTACTACCTTCTTTGGCAAATACTTTCTCTTCAAGTCCACCTTTATTATATCTTATTCAGTCCCAAAGTTAGCCTTTCTTTGTTCATCTCTACTTATTTTTGGGTATCTTCTATTCAGAAGTCTTAGCTCCTACAGCAGTACTTTCTTGGTTTCTTACACTGATTTTGCTTTCTGCTACTTATTTTTTCCTTAGTGCCCATTTGAACTCATTTATTCTTTTCTTCACATGTATGAACAAACTACTAGCAATTTATTGAGACTTAAATATGTTAAGTATCTAATTAAAGTCTCCTGCAATCTCTTTTCAAATACTTCTTTACCAATTTAACTAGTGCTTTTTAGTGCAAGATATAACTTGAAACTTATATGTCTCCACCCACCCATCAGGCTATTTCCCTACCTAGCAAGAAGGCAAGGAACCAGTACAACCAGTATGGGGAGCACCAGGCTTCACTTACATTGATGATCAAAAAGGGAAAATGATGTTTCCCAGAGACTAGGATGAGGGTGTCATCCAATGGCCAGAAAGACAGATAATCAACCTGACTTGCTTAGGGAGTGCTGGGAAATCATTGTTTAAATTCATATGAGACATATTAAGTTTAGATACCCATTTCATTTTAAAACTGAAGAAAAATAAACTACATTTTTGTTTAATTATACAAATGGTCCTTTGTATTTCCCTTTACTATGATAGGATAGCTAAATATATATATTTTTTGAAAAACACAGCTAATGTGCTTGCTTGTTTTCCAGTTTACAAGCACAAGTAAAAGTCACCTAAGGACTCACTTCAAAGTGAAATAGTACCATTTATTGACTGGGTCATTTGATTTTTTTGGTGTTAAGTTTTTTTGAGTTCTTTATGTATCCTGGAGATTAGTGTTCTATCTGACCTGCATGTGGCAAAAATTTGCTCCCAAAATGTGGGCTCTCTTTCCACATCATTGATTGTCCTTTTATCTCTGCAGTAGAGAGGCAAAATCAAGGTGGCCCAGACTTCAGGAAGGAGCTCATTGCTCAAACACACTGTTAGTTTCTGTTGTTTATGGGACTTGATTCGCACATATATGCCCCTGACTTTCCTCAAGGAGGTGTCAAAGGACTACATTTTCAGGTATTTTGAGAAAAACCCTTGATTCTTCCTTAACCATAAGTCAATGTTTAAACTTCCAGTGATACACAATGACCAACAAGTTTTTCTAGATGAGATAACAGCTTATTTTACCTTCTTTGAAATGCCTATTTTTTCAAGTTTTACTACCATCAGCATTTTCTATTTACTGTTGGAAAGGTATTCACAAATTTTAAAAGAAAAAAATCACAATGAGCTTGGTTTAATGGCATTTTTATTTCAATTTGCACAGTATTTTAAATGTCAAAGAATTATTTAGAATTGGAAAAGAGTGCATTCACCTTAGCAAAGAGAGAAAATAGGGCTCACTGTGTTTTTAACCACTAGACACAGCTTTTAGAAAAAAACCTGCCAACTGAAAGCCATGTTTTATGATGGAATACTAGCATCCTACAAGGCAGTAGAAAAAGGAGATTAAATTTATGCTAAAGCTCTGCCACCCATCGAGAATTTGCTTTTGGCTTAACAAAGTGTGCTCAGATCAGTCATGGAACAGCCCTCCATGCAGCACAAAGTTTCTAAGTCTTGTCTTGACATCACCAAATGTTTCTTCGACTCCCAACGCCTTTCCGTGGGTATCTGTCCATCCCCAACATGTTCCTCGCCTGAGGAATCCACTTTGGGCAGGTCCTGGGCTATGTTTTCCTCAGAAGCCTCTTGTCTATTTGGGAGTTGAAAGTAGTTTCTTTTCTCACCTGTAGGAAAGAAAAAAAAAACAATACTACCATAAATAGCCCCAACAAAGAAGGCAGCAGCCACCTCTGCTCTTGAAGAAATGGATTAGATTTCTGAAATGAAATTGAATCCCTCATGTGATTTTTAAAAATATTGTTCTGATTTCAGAGAGATTTGGCCTTTGAGGAACAGCTCTGCCATGTCTACTCTTCATTTTGCAGAGTAGGAAACTTCAATTTAAAGAGTTAAGAGTGACATACCCAGTGTCCATTGGCTGGTGAGAGCCAGATCAAGGCTTGACTGCTGCTGGCCACCTCTGCTCCACAACTAGCAGCTTCCCAAGGTTTTAGTTACTTGGTATAAGCAAAAGAAAACCCTGTGTGTTCCCTACAACACTGATGAGAAAGGAAGGGCATGGAGACTTAAACTTCTATATCTGAAAATAAAATGTAGGACTTTGTTCCCAAAGTCCCCACATAGCTTCTCTCACAATTCATTTCAAACTTACTTAGCACACTAGCTATCACCAAGAAAAATTAGATGAATAAATGCTGGTTGGTAAACCAGTAATTAACTATATAAAGAATGTATGGGAAAACCTATGAAAGTTTTAGTACATAATATTATGATTTTGGAGGTGTCTAAAAGAGATCGACTTATACATTCATTTTACTGCCCCAGATATTTCAGAGATATTTCAAATGCTTTTTTTTCCTAGTACATTTTGGTTTAGTAATCTAGAGAGCAACATAAATCCTAGTAAATATGCATACTCTCTTAAGATTAAAAAATCCTTATTGTTTCTATTGCTATCTAGTAATATAAGCCTCAATATTAAAGCAGTAATGGCAAGATCCTGCTATTTCAAGATATTAGACCACCAAAATATGAACACTGTGGGTCATTTTTAAAAATATTTTGTTTACCAAGTTCATTTTAAGCTAAATTAGAATTTTTATAGTCTTATATGTAATTGCAGCATTTATTACTAATCAGTTCTTATATTTTTTATTGTAAAGCATAGCAAATAAAACCCATTGTTAAAATAGAATCTTTTAAATTTTTTTATTTGTTCGTTTAGATATACATGACAGTAGTATATTTTGACATATATACATGGAGTATAACTTAATATGATTAGAAACCCACTCTTGTGGTTATACATGATGTGGAGTTCACTGGTCATGTATTCATATATAAATATAGGTGAGTTATGTCTGATTCATTCTACTGTCTTTCCTATTCCCATCCCAACTCCCTTTTAAATCAAGTACAAAAATATGCATACTGTATGATCTGACTTAAATGTGGAATCTAAAAATAGTGGAAACACAGATGGAGAGAGGAGAATAGAAGTTACCTGGAGCTGGGGCAGGAGGATGGGATGTTGGGGAAATACTGGTCAAAAGGTACAAAATTTCATTTAAATGGAAGGATTAAGTTTGAGAGATCAACTGTACAACCTGTTGACTACAGTTAATAGCAACATGTTCTATTGTTGAAAATTGCTAATAGAATAGATTTTTAAGTGTTCGCACCACACATTCATGCACATAAACACATACACAAGATAAATATGTGGGTGTTGTATATGTTAAATAACTTAGCCATTTCACAGTGCATACAATATTAAAACAATATGTTGTATATACACAATTTTATTTGTTAATTTATAAAAAGATAAAGTAATAAGTGTTGTCATTAATTGCAATAGTTTACCCGCTTTGATGCAGTGTAGAATAAACAAATATTTTGACTCTTGAAGCCAGATAGAACTGATTCGCTTCCTAGCCACACAGCTGACCCAGAAAACTGGGTGGACAGTTTTCTCCTTGGTAAAATGGTAAACAGTGATAATATTACCTACTTCTTGCATCCTTATCAGACTGAATGAAATGATACATATAAAACTGCTTGGCACTTAATAAGTGTCTAATAAAAATCAGATTTCTTCCTTTCATCATTATTTGACACCTGAATTCCAATTTATTACATTAAATAGTTATCTTGATGTGAAAGTCTTGCTATGCCAATAGTCCCTTGAAATTGCTTACTTCTATGTATTGCACATCGATAACACCTGCAGTAGATGCTAAGCTCATGAAAGGAGCCAGGCAATCCTATGATTTCGAGCAAAAGACTAAAGAAAATGAGATCTTATTTTTTTAAAGGTAACTCTCCTTTTTCCCAAGCCAAATTCAGTTTATTTGGATAATCCCCCAGACTGATATAGAAATGGCTTAGCAGTTCTTAGAGAAATAGTTATTAAGATAACTGTTAAGCCAGGCGCAGTGGCACACACCTGTAATCCCAGCAATTTGGGAGGCAGAGGCAGGAGGATTGCAAGATTGAAGCCAACCTCAGCAACTTAGCAAGACCCTTTCTCAAAATATAAAATATAAAATAAAAGGGTGGAGGATGTAGCTCAATGATAGGGCGCCTCTGAGTACAATCCCTAGTACCAAAAATATAATAACTGTTAAGAAAATCTAAGGGGGAAAAAAGGGCAGGTCTAGAGAGTAAGGGACACAAGTGAGCCACATTACCTTGCTGAGCTTGAGGGATCCCCTCCAGGTGCCTTCTCCACCTGGAGCTGGCGCAGATGTATATGACTGTTCTTCTGTACTCCAGCCCACAGAGCTTCACAATCTCCTCACTCCTTGCTTCTGAGATGGCAAATAGGACAGAGAGTAGAAACAGAGTGAAAATGGAGCCCTTCATTTTGCTCAGAACTGAATGAGAATCAGATGGGAAGTAAATTGCCTGATCAAGCTTTAAAGAAACCCTCACCCTTTTGACCAATTTATACTAACATCCCTGACACTTTATTGGTCAAAACCTCATTTTAACAATATTTGCTAAGCACATAGGTTACACCATGAAGTTCTGATAATGTATTTTTATGATTATTGTTAGCTATTCGGTCACTTCTGGAAACCATTATTTAACTGTTAGTCACATTTGTGAGACAATAAACAGACACTCTCTTGGGAGACATCATGGAGACTCATGGACTCCAGAAGCAGCCAAGCATGAATCCCAATCTCTGCTTTGCCACTTACTGACTGATGCAGGGCAAGTTTCAAACACTGAACCTTAATAACCGTATCAAAAGAATGGGAAACCTCATCTGATAAAAGATTTTTTTGAGTATTAAAAGCAACATCTATGTCAAGGTGGTGGAAAGCCACGCTTACCAATGCAGACTGACATGTCCTGGGTTTGATTCCTGGCTTCCCACTTACCAGATCTAGAATCTTGGAGCAAGTTTTTTCAGTATTCTTATTTGTAAAGTTTGCTGCTGGTAATAACTACGTCAGAGAGCTAATGAGATAACATGTCTCCCACTTGATACAATAAAGAGTCAACAATTTGCTGCCCTCTTCCCTAACCATCAGAATTGACTAGGAAAGACAACTTATGTTCAGAATTCAGGAGAACCTTGACTAAAATCTTCATTGCTATTCTTCACCCCTGACTTAACTTGCCTTTCTAAATACACCTTTCTATTATACAAAAAAACTGAAACTATAATCCCAAACAGCTAAATAATGAAATTTCTCTTTCGGTAAGTCCTCTGAAAACATATTTCTGTAAAGCTCTTAACCTAAACTGAGAAAGATGGCATTTAAGATCTCAAAGAATTGATGACTCGCTTTTGAGCAAATTGAGAAAATAACTGTTTAGTTGATTCTGTGGTGGGGGGGGGAGAATTCCCTCAGTCTGTGGCCAAGATCCTATCACCCACACTTCCTGGTCCATCATTTTCTTTTGTAGGAAGCAGGAAAAGACAATAAAACATATACATTCTGAATAAAAAGTATTCTCTCAGAAATCAACATTATTTCAAATAGTCTGACTTTCTCCATCTCTCTGACTGTAGCATGGAGAACAGATGAAGGGTGGCAAGACTTGAGATAGGAAAAACAAAGAAAGACTATGGTGATCATTTAGATGAGGTGTGATGATGGCCTAAATTAAGGCCAGAGCAGAGTGTCTAGGGCAAAGGGGTATTCAAAAGACAGGAGGCTTGGTATTGATTGGATATCAGGGTAATAATGTACAGAGAACAATGAAAAGTGGTATCTAAATTTCTGGCTTGCACAACTGAGAGGTATATAGAGTCATTTGCTATGAAGGGATCAAGGAAGGAGGAATAGTTTTGTGGTCAGACAAAGCTATTCCATCTTTTGATGGAACAAAATTACAGGTGAACCTGTCTTTTGACTAGGAGATACCTGCATCACCAAACCTAACACACCTGGAGCACCAACAACTCTTCAGTTGTTTATAACCAAACTTCTTCCATCCTTTCAAGATTTGTATTCCCTGCCTTGATAATGCCAGTTTTCACAAAGCACTACAGGGGAGCTATGATCAGGGGCTATCAACTGGGATTTTTCACAACCCAATGGATGATCCCTTTCCTGAATGTCAGACATTCTGGAAACTGAATCCTTTTGTCACCCTCACTTAATCCCTCTGTTTTCAAAATTAGTTTCCTTTTCTGCCAGCTTTGACGGTCTCTTCAGGGCTCATCTTGGGATGCTGATGAGAAGCCACTACAATCTGAACTCAGTCGATAGAAAAATGGAGGCAAGCTTACCAACCTGGTCAATTATCCAGAAGAAAAAGTTAAAGACCATAACAAAAGCCCTAGGTGTGCAGCCTCACATCTAGAGACTTCATTTTCCCCATTTTAAGTTCAGAGGGTTAGACCGGATTGCTCAAGGGCTCTTCTGAACTTGAAATTCCAAGTCTTGCTATAATTATGTGATCATGTTATTCTTACCTCAAAGCTTTAGAGGCAAAGTGGACTGAATTATACATATATGATTGTGGGAAAACAAACTCCAATGTCATGTATAACTATAATGAACTAATAAAAACATGTTTTAAAAGACAGGAAAAAAGGAATGAAAACCTAACAGGTTGTCATATAAGACTATCCTCTCGGGTCTCCAAATAGCACTCCTTCCACATATTTCAGGGTCCAATTGGAGGACAATGAAAATGAATCTTTCCATTTATGACCAACCATAAATTGTTGGTTGTACAAACAGTTTACTGTTTGTACATCTAACAGGAACATTTAAACCTTTTTGTTTGTAGGTTGACATAACTATTTGCCCTCATCTAGTCTGTTATTCAGTTCACTCTTTGTGTGGCTTTTAACATTGGGACTGCTATAACAAAATACCAGTGACTGGGTAGTTTATCAACAACAGCAATTTATTTTTTTTTATAATTCTGGAGGCTGGAAATAGGAAGGTCAATGTGCCAGCATTTTTAGATCCTGATGAGAGCCCTCCTCTGGTCTGTAGACTGCTGCTTTCTCACTGTCTCACATGGTAGTAGGGTTAACTAGTTTTCTGGGGTCTCTTTCATAAGAGCATTAATCTTAATTATGAAGACTCTGTCCTCATGATCTAATCACTTTCCTAAGCCCTCAATTTCTAATACCATCATTTGGCAGGTAAAATTTCAATATATGACTTTTTGGGGACACATACATTCAGGCCCTAATAATATGTAACGGTCCTACATAATAGTTTCCCCATTTGTGAGAAATAACCTGTCTTTCATAATGTTATTTTGAAGTTGCAGTGAGTTAAAATAAATAAAGCACCTATTATAATATGTGGCGCTTTTAGATAACTTAGCATCATTTGCAATGGATTGAAAGTTTTTATGTTTGGTTGGAACTAGTTAGTATGGGAACTTTACTGTGTAACTCTCAATCCTAAACAATCCATAAATTTGCATTGCTGTAGTCTTTTTCTTTTTTGCCTTTTATTCTTCCACAAATAAATTCCAAAAAGGTAGAGCTTTAGGGCACTGTATCTTGAAGTGTTTTCTTTAGAACATGAGTCTTTGCAGATATTTTGGGAAGAATGATTCCATGTTAATAGACCCTTTCTTAGAGATTGATAATGTATATTAATATAGTAAGGACTCAGAGAAACCTTATTGTTAGGAAATTTCTTCAACCTTAATACAACTTTTCTCCCACATATTTAATCCTGGAAACTCTCTAATGATGGAACTAACATCTAGGATAGCCATGCATTTCCAAAGTAGACATTTCTAGTCTTTCTCTGTTCAGGAATATGATAGGATTATATTTCTCTGTTCCTTAAAGTTGGACATGTGACATATTTGGGCAAATGTCAGTGGAGGTGACATATATCACTGGAATTTAAGGATGGGCACAGACTGCTTCTCCTTTGCCTTGATAAATAACAATTTAACGCTGGAAACTGGTGGCTGCCCCTGTATATTTTGGAGTAGAGAAGTCTATTCACCTATAATGAATGTGCAATATGAATGAGAAAGAAACATTTATCATTTAAACTCGCTGGTATTCAGAGATTGTTGGTTACAGCAGCATAACTTGGCTTATCTTGCTGAGTATAATTATCCTTAAGTAACTGACATCTTGCAGATGTAGAGAATGTTTATAATGATCCAAGATTTTAAAACAGGTAAGATCAGTTGTTTTTTGTTTGTTTGTTTTGGGGGAGTTTTTTTTTTTTTTTCCCCGTACTGAGGATGGAACACAGGGGCACTTAATCACTGAGCCACATCCCTGGCCCTATTTTGTATTTTATTTAGAGACAGGATCTCACTGAGTTGCTTAGCACCTTGCTGTTGCTGAGGCTGGCTTTGAACTCTCCATTCTCCTGTCTCAGACTCCTGAGCCCACTGGGATTATAGGCGTGTGCCACTACACCAAGCTCAAGATCAGTGATTTGACTTTAATGACTGGAATTAATTTCCACATGCTCAATAAGATTATCCAAAGTTCTACTGTTAACATAAACCAAAAATTCAAATTAAGAAGACCATGGATTTAGTAAACATCTTTCACCTGTATACCATTTGTCAAGGAACTATGGCTACAGTGCACCTAATCATGGTGTCTGAGGCAGGTTGGCATCAGTTGGAAGTACTGTCTATGGCATCGGATTTGGGACATTAAATCTCAGTTCTGGCATTTAACATCCATGTGAACTTAGGGCATATTTAATGTCTCAATCTCAGTTTCTTTACTTCTAAAATTAAGATAAAAGCATGGACTTCATTAGGGTAGTTGTAAGAATTAAATGATGAGTACTGATCAGAGTCTAGCACAAAGGAAACTTTCAATAGTTTGATCATCAATGAAAATTATAATGGTGATGATTTCATCAAATAATTCCTTGTGTCTTCAGTGTTAGAATGATACAGTATCCATATTGGTACTCTAATTTCTAATAAGAGACCTTGAGAAAGTATTTTACCTGTGATTTGATTTTCTAATTTGTTAGATTGAAAAAAATCACAGGATCAGTTATCATTGCTAAATTATAAAGCATATCACATATAATTATTTTATAATGACTGAGATCTCTATATGTAAATGCATTAGCAAACATTCATTTATTTTTCTTTTTATTAGTTTTTTATATATGACAGCAGAATGCACTAGAATTCTTATTACACATACAGAGTACAATTTTTCATATCTTTTGTTGTATACAAAGTATATTCATACCAATTTGTGTCTTTATACATATATATTATCTTATTGGATAATAATGTCCATCACATTCCACCATCATTTCTAACCCTATATCCCTCTCTTCCCCTCCCACCCCTCTGCTCTATCTAGAATTCGTCTATTCCTCCCATGCTCCCCTTCTCTACCCCACTATGAATCATCCTCCTTATATCAGAGAAAACATTCAGCATTTAGTTTTTTGGATTTGGCTAACTTCACTTAGCATTATCTTCTCTAACTACATCCATTTACCTGCAAATGCCATGATTTTATTCCACTTTTTTTGCTGAGTAGTATTCCATTGTGTATATATGCCACATTTTTTTTTTATCCATTTATTGAAGGGCATCTAGGTTGGTTCCACAGTTTAACTGGGAATTGTGCTGCTATAAACATTGATGTGGCTGTGTCCATTCATTCTTAATGTGTCTACTCTTCATGGCACAACTATTTACCTAGCTGTTCCTGGGCGTCATTCATGACTCTTCACTCATTGTATAAAACCTTCTCTATACAAACATCCATTAAATCACCAAATCCTATCAGTTCTACCTTCTGAATTTCTATGTGACCCATAATCACTCTATCCCTTCTTGCATGACCTCAACAATCATTCTTGATTGGCCTTGTCATCAATCAATTTTCCATACTGCTGCCCAGAATGATCTAAAACATAATTATTACCAACCTTTAAAACCCTCCTATAGTTTCCCATTTCCCTCAAGAAAAACATCCAAATTTCTTTAATGTGGCCTACAAGATGTTTCATGATTTGGCCTTTCTCTACTTGTTCAGGTTCAATTGTGTTAGATACCTTCAAACTCTAAAAGTTCTAGTGATATTGAACACCTTACAGATACTGAAATTCCTTATCGTTTTTCTCTTTTTTTTTCCTCCACCTTTGAAATCTGGTTAACAACTTCTACTCTACAGATATCTGTGGAATGGATATTGAAATACTATTTGCATAATTTTTATGGATCTTTCTTACCATTCATTTTAATGATTTTTAAAAATGTCCTATCATAAAAATCAAAATGAGCAAGTAACATACAACACAATAGCAAACCAAACCAGAAAAAAAAACAATAATAAAATGATCTGATTTTTAAAAAAAGGCAAAGAACTTTTTTTTTTTTTTCAAAAGACTTACAATAGCCAACAGGCAGAGGTGATCAACATCACTAATCATAAGGGAAATGCAAAGCAAAAGCACAATGAACATCACTTCCCACGTTAGGATAGCAGTTATCAAACACACACGAGAGAACAATATTGACAAAGATATGGAGAAAAGGAAACCTTTGCACACTGTTTGTGGGAATATAAATTGGTGTAGTCATCACACAAAATGAAATAGAGATGCCTACAAAACTTAAAAATAGAACTCCCATGTGGTCTTGACGTTCCACCTTTTGGTTATGTATCTAAAGGAAATGAAGATATCCTCACTCCCATGTTCTTTCCAGCATTATTCATTATATTCAAGATACAGAATCCACTTCTACGTTTCTTGATGAAAGAATGGATAACAAATGTGCAATGTTAAAATATATCTTGAAAAAAATTGTTACTTAAAGCTTTATTTTGTATGAACAGAGCATCTATTTTCCTTTTATGCTTTTATTGTTGCCATTTTGCACTTCTAGAAATAAAAACTCAAGCCAGATGTGCTAATGCATGCCTGTAATCCCAGTTATTCCGGAGGTTGAGGCAAGAGGGCTGCAAGTTTGAAGTCAGACTCAAACACACACATACACACACACACAAACACACACACACAAAAAAACAAAACATGGGGGGCAGATGGAGAATGCCACGGAGTTCAATCCCCAGGATCACACACCTAATAAATAATTAAAATATGTGCAATAATTTGAAAATTTCAAAAAAAAATCAGTGAGTTCTGATGTAAGATCCCTCAAATATCCTGTTCTTCCTGGAATAATGATTCCATATCTTTTAATAGGTGACTTATTCAAAGAGAATACATATATGATAAAAATATATTTTTAATGAGTTATTCTGAATGCTACTTAAATGTCTTGTGAGTTTTTAGAAAAGCAAGGCCCATTTTTATAAGATCCATAACAATGTTTTATATGTTCCACCTTAGTGGACATGTTTCATTTTCTGTTTAATTCAGAAATTAGTGTCATGTAAATTACCAGCCTTTTAGTTTTATCATCAAATAAGTATGCCAACCCAAGGAAATGAAGGCAAATAGCCTAGTAAAAGTTCTATGGGTTGCGAGATAGATTTGAGTATTGAACAGAATTCTGAACAAACAAGACACAAAACCTAAATGTTACATGAAGGAGGAAATGAGCTCATCAACACAATCTGTACCTCCTGGGGAAGGAGAGGGCAACCACAGTCGATCATGAAGGGCAAAGAGGTTCTTCAAAGACCAGGACCTGGGGATTATGTACTATATACAATGCTGGCATTGTGTTGGTGGTTTATCTTGGAGAAACATTGTTCCCAAAATGGATGGTAGGAACACAACCTCACAAGATAATGCTAGTATTTGCAAAAAGACAATGATCACAGATTTGTTTTTAAGCCTTTGTCTTAAAGGAAAATAAATAATTTTACATTGTTATAGATCAAAAAAGCTGACTATATTTATCTACTTTCCAGACTGATTTTATATTCTCTATATATTCCACTGTTAAAATGTTTTTTATCTTCTCTGATGTTAAAATATTTTGTTAGTATTTTGAGGAAATTATGTTTAAGATATTAAATGATGTAGTGATATAGAACAAGCATGAAACCATAGCTTTGCCACTAATTTGATAAATCATTCCTTCAACGAATATTTGTTGCATTCCTACTCTGTAGAGATAACTGTTCTAGATGCTAGACACAGTGTGGTAAGCAAAACACATAGACCCTAACCCTTCAGGAACTTAGTCTAGGAGGAAAGTGGATATTAAGCAAACGATTTACAAATAGACATTTAGCATACCAGGTATGAATCTCAGTTTAGCAATTCAGTCATCCAAGAAACATATCTACATTTTCCAGAACTCAATAATTTTCTCATTCCAAATTTCCATTCCACTCAGCTGGCAGAAATAAACCTCATGCAAAGCAAGTTAATGTCAGTCCAACTCAGGCTTGGTTTCCTTCCATCTTACTCTGCGCCAAGGAATTTCTAGTATCAGAGATGCTGCTTCTCCAGTGTTTGGCTTCTTCAGTTCTAGTGGCTTGTGGTTGCTTCTGCACATCACTTGTTGCACAGGGAATAGTTTTCAAAGGTGACTGTGGTTCCTCCTAGGTTGCTACTTTCTGTACAATATTTTTTAGCAACATGTTTTTTAGATACGGGTTTCCTATGTTCTGTGGCTCCCCAGGCTCCCTCTTTTCTGTATTCCCCCACCTTTCCCATCCCTGAGGAAACACTGTATTTCTTTTTATGTTTAAGACACTTGGTCTATGTCCCAAATACCTTCCCTAAGTTCTATGCTTTTATAGAACAAAATGGATGTCTTTGATTTATTGTCATTTTACATATCTCCTTAAACTCATAAGCACAGAACTGGTCATTTGAGAGGAAAAAGATAATGAGGAAAAATAAGGATTGAAACATTTTTAGATATTGTCCCTCAACCATAATTTCTGAAATGGTGCTATGTGGGAAATCCATGGAGGCTTGAAAACATTTAATGAAAGGACCAAATATAGTCTGGCTAGTCTTATGGGATGGAGCTCAGAAACAGTGTTCCTTACAAGTTGAGATATTAAGAGAGATCTGAGGGTGAGTAAAGAGTTAATATGCTGAAGGAGAGAGATGAGTTGGGAGCTGGCTGTACAACAGAACAATACATATGTGTTGAGGCCGAATGGCAGGTGAATATCAAGTTTACAAGCATTATCCTCTTTGGATAAAACCTTAATTGCAGAAAAATATTCATGCCTAAATTTTTGGGTACATTTCAGCAAATTATATGGACATTAACCATTTACTATACAGTAGTAGAAAATATGTAAAAATTGTTCAAAGCTTTGTGCTTGTGTTCAAGCTTGACCAATTACCAGTAGAATGGTCTTTGGCATGTTATAGTACCTCTCCAAGCCTTAATTATAACATTTGGAAAACAGATGCTATGATGATATTATAATTACTTGCCAGTCTTGTCCCATAGAATTATCTGAGGATACATGGGATAATGAATGTGAAAGTGTTCTACAAACTGTAAAAAATGTGAATATGCATTATTACTACTATAATGATAACTCAATCTAGTCATAGTAAGATTCAACATTTTCTTATAGAGAGACTCTTGTGACAAAATAATAAATATTAAGCATTCTAATTTATCATTTATAATTGTATATTATTCCATAGAGATGAGCCAAATCAATGCACTAAATATGATACAATTATTTAAGTAATGAGTATAATCTTCCTTTCCTATCTCAGCTGGAAGAATAGCTAACAATATACTCTCAGAAAACAATAATGTAAGTTGTGTATGAAAGATGCCTGATAGGAAGTGACCAAATGAAGTAATGAACACCTGGCACAGTCACCACTTCTAACCAGCACACTGATGTGGTGTGTGTGTGTGTGTGTGTGTGTGTGTGTGTGTGTGTGTGTGTTTAAGGATAACATGAGATGGCTAATGGCTAAGCAGAATTTTCATTCAATTCTTAAAAACATGGTAGAGGCTGGGAGTGTGGACCAGAAGTAGAGCACTCGCCTAGCATGCATGAGGCACGGGGTTCAATCCTCAGCAGCACATAAAAATAAAATAAAGATCTTGTGTCCACCTATAACTAAAAAATAAATATTAAAAAAAATATATATGGTAATTAGTTTACTACAAGGATTCAAAGCTAGCTAAGACAGCAAGCGAATGACTCCTTCTGAAATTCCCAGGTAAAATTAAAAAATTGATTCTAATCTACAAGTATGGGTGAATCATTTAAGACTGTCAGTGCAGGGATGGGAAGGGTGGAGTAGAGTAGGTTCAGTGCTTTAAGATCAGTTGTCCAGAATCTGAACAGAACAGCTTTCTCATTTAGGTTTGAGGAACCTAAAATACGTACATTTTTAAAAGATAAATAAATATATAATAAAAAGGAGCAATTTTTAAATCAAATTTTTTATTTTCTTACACAAATTGTTATAGAAAGTTCAATCTTCTAGAAAGACAAAGATAATCTTTCACTTATATCAGTAGAAAATTTATAATCCTTATAACCTGACCTAAACTCTGAAATCTACCTGAAAATTCCCTTGCTTTTGTTTAAAAGATAGCTCCAAAGAAATGAAGACTGTGAAGCAATGGACACTTGAAAAAGGTAGTGCCCACTGTTGCACTAATTTAATTCTGTTTATATATATGTGTGTATATATTTTTCCCTAGAGAGCTTAGTACACATGCTCTCCTGTCCACTTATAAGAACAGGCCACAGGACACAGTTAACAAACCCAGGACTTGTTAAATCACATGGAGCCACCTCTTTGCGATCTATATTTGGAGGAATCATCCCCCTATTTCCACAACCTGTCTCTAGTGTGATCTATACATCAGAGACTTTCTATTTTCTTGCTGAGTCCACTAAAGTCCGAGCTTAAAGTCCAGAGCAGATTCAGAGGAAGATGTCCTAGTTTGTTCCACATTAACTTTTCTCACTGAATTGGGAGAGTGGTGCCTGCTGGCCAAACAATACAATTCTGATATTTGCTGTTATGTTTGTCAGACAGTCTAATAAAGTTCTATAGCTGCATCTCTCAGATCAACAAGGATAAAATTTAAGGTTACAAATTGGATATGAGAATACACTGCTCTCATTATACTAAAAACTATGTAATTATAAATCTTGGAAAACAAAGCTTAAAGAGCAGATTAAAAATTGATGGAATTTTGTATTATAAAGATTTGGTTTAAGTAATTCTAATAATTTTGCTCTTATATCCTGTGAACTTGTTAACCTTGCTTATTCTAGTAGTTTTTTCACTGAATTCCTTAAATTTTCTGTGTACAAGATTTACATCTTCTATGAATAAAGACAGTTTTATTTCCTAAAAAAATAATAATTTCCAAATTTGGCTTCTAAAGAAATAATTTTCTAATGCATTTGGTCATTTTATAAGTGTGGGTGTATATACAGTATATATATGAGTATACAGGATATATGAATATAGCATATATATATATATAATATAATATGTAATATATATACTCATATGACTAAGTATAAATACCTTAAGATTTCAACAAAATTCTTAGAACTTTTACTTTCATAACAAAGTAATCATATATTTCTGAAAAGTTCATTACATTTAAATGGAAGTTATATATCAAGTGTTGTTTTCTATAATCAAAATCCTAGCTTACAGCCTATTTATACAAACTATTAAATACTGAACACTGTTCCTTTTTCTTTAAACAACAACAACAAAATATTATAAATGATGAATTATCCTGGTTAGTTTGACTTGGGTCCAAGCAAAGCGTTTATTGCATCTCCCTGAAAAGAAAAGAAAAAAAAGTCACACAATTAAAATGCAATAAAATGCAACTTAAAATGTAATCTTTAAAATACCATTTAAAGTTTATAACTCAGTGATGCACATGTAAAAGGCATCCAATAAGAATGAAAATGGGAACAAATATGGTTAACTTTAAACAGTGACAGGTACTTCCTAGTATAAACTAGTTCTTTCCTATGAAAGATTCTTTTAATGAAATATGACAAATAATTTTATAAGGATTCAATAGAGAAAAATTGTAGTAGCTCTTAGTTAACTTTAATGCTTAAACCTGAGCTTTCTGTTCTGTAAAATACCGGTAAAACTTAATGATAGCTTCAGTTCTTTCATGATCTGTCAATGCTTCATTTAGTGAGAAGCACCTCTCCATTTCCATGTGGTTCTGTATTTTCATTTAATGATACTTACATCTTTGTACTAAAAAATGACAAAATTATCATATATAAAAGGATGAAAACCAAAGGTTTTTTTTTAAAGAAAGACAATAGAATATACAAGGAAAAGAAGCAGAAGACTAGTTTTCTCTATTGTCTGATAAATGTAATCTTGAGAAAATCAACATCTACTTCTAAAGATTGTTGTGAGAGCTGAATAGCTAATTTATGGGGAAAGGTTTTGTAAACCTTAAAAAGTTGTAAACACTTTAGATAACATTATATAAGTTTTGATAAACTGTATATGCATGGCATATATTATACCATCTTTGTCACTTTCCCATCCTTCAAGCCCTAACGTACCAAATTAGTTGCCCAGTCCTGTTAATTCTAACCTTAATTTATTTTTCAAACTTTCTACTTCAGTCTCTCACTTAGGAAAATGAAAATAGATCACTTCTCTAATTTGTTCAATGTTTATCCTCAGTGACTAAGGCAGACCTTGTCACATAGTATAAACTCAGTAAATAATCTTCAATGAATGAACAAATGGTCTATTTTTTCTGCCTTCTATGTCTCTCAGAACTAATTACATATTAAACATTTATGTTTCTAAGATCCCATTTTGAACATTTCACTTTTTAAAACTTTTCCCCCTTATTTTGGAAAAAAAATGTAAATACTAAAATCACAGAGAAAAAATGTGGCAAATATATTAGATTGAACTGTAACATTAAAAATAGTATCCAAGAGTGATTCTTTAACAGTTTACTTCCAAAAAAGACTACCTTCCTGCAATGCCCTATTGAAATAGACTTCTGTCAAATTCTTCAACTATAAATCTGTTCAATGCAATATTTACACCCTCAGCAACCAGCCCACACCATGCCAGAAGAGCTGGAGCTTTCCTATCATGAATGTGGGGCAAATCCTGTCAACAGTTTGCTACATTATAAAGTTACAGATGCAACTGACTTCCTTAACAAGATCCTAAAACTCAAGAAATAAAATCAAGAATCAATTAGTGGAATGCCATCAAATTGGAAAGCTTCTGCACAGCAAAGGAAATGATTAAGAGCATGAATAGAGAGGCTACAGTATGGGAGAAAATATTCTGACAGGATATTAATATGCAGAATATGTAAAGAAGTAAAATTACATCAACTCTCCTTCCTAATAACCCAATCAATAAGTGGGCAAAAGAACTAAACATATTTTTCAAAAGAATAAACAAAAATGGACAACAAATATATGAAGTGTTCAACATCTCTAGCAATCAGGTAAATGCAAATAAAAACTATACTAAGATTTCATCTCACTCCAGATAGAATGGCAATTATCAAGAGCACAAACGATAATAAATGCTGGTGAGGATGTGGGGGAAAAGGTACATTTATACATTGCTAGTGATTGCAGATTAATATGACCACTCTGGAAAGCAGTATGGAGATGCCTCAAAAAAACAAAGAATAGAATCATCATATGATCCAGCTATCCCACTCCTTGGTATTTATCCAAAAGAACTAAAATCAACATACTATAATGATATAGCCACCTGAAATTTTATAGAAGCACAATTCACAATAGCTATATTATTAAATCAACCCAGAGGCCCATCAATACATGAATAGATTAAGACATTGTGGTATATACACACAATGGAGTTTTACTCATACATAAAGAAGAATGAAATCATGGCATTTTTTTTGGTAAAGCGATAGAAATGGAGAACATAATGCTGAGTGAAATAAGCCAGTTTCAGAAAATCAATGGTAGTGTTTTCTCTCATATGTGGAAGTTAGAGCAAAATAAAGGAAAGAAGGAGGGAAGGATCCGATATCATAAAGATAAGGGGAAGATCAGTAGAGTAGAAGAAGATTGAGAGAGGCAGGTTGGGAAAGGGGAGGAAACGTAGAATGTTTTTAAAAAGCATACTATGTATAACTAGAAAGAACCAATCAAAAATAAATAGATAAGCAAAAGGAAGATCTGTAGAGGAAGGAGAAAAGGGAGGAACATGAACCAAAATCGAATTCCATGCATAAACGAATTTGTCCTGGTAGACCCACTACTATGCATAACTATAATGGTTAAACAGAAAAAATAAAGAAGAATTAAATTTATAGGTGCAAGCCTTGTGCTCTTGATAACTGCCATTCTATCTGGAGTGAGATGAAATCTTAGTATAGTTTTTACTTGCATTTACCTGCTTGCTAGAGAAGTTGAACACTTTTCATATATTTGTTGTCCAATTTTGTTTATTCTTTTGAAAAATATGAAAAAATATGAAAACTAGGCTGATGTTATCCCTAACCATAAACCCAGAGCAGGTAGGACAGGACTCATTCAAAAGGGGCCAGAATGTCAAACATCATGCCACTTAAAATATCCAGAACACAAAAATTCAAGTCTGGCTATGCAAGGCCATGCAGGATGACCAGCAATCACAGAGGGATAAACATGGTCCAAAACTACTATTGATCTTTATGATTTTTTCCCTAATAAACACTTCTACAGCATTCCTGGTGCATGTACTGTCTGGTAGTTTGCCTTTTATAAACACATAGCCACCTAAATCAAGGAATGCCATTTTTGCTTTGGATATTTTTAAGTTAAAAAAAAAAAAAAGAAACTTTTACTGATAGTAAGTAATTAAAGCTTCTTTTATCCCCTAACCAATCTTGTTTTCCTCTTATACCTCACTTCCCACAGGCTGCCTCCATAAATTGGTTGCATATCTTTCTTATAGATGAAATTATAAGCCCTTTAAACCTTTGAGACACTCTTGGTTGAAATTAATAAAAAATACAATAATGTTACTTGATAAGATATTTTGACAAGAAATGATTTTGACATTACTTACTTTGAGACTTCAAATTACTATTATGGCTAAAGTTATTCTCTAAAAACTAAGGAAGACAAGGTATATCAATCAAGCATGAGTTCAGCTGTGACATCATACCCCATTAATAGGTTTTTGTTGCTGTTATTTAATATCACATACATATAACTCTGAACCTTTCAAATACAGTGCCCCAAATCATGAAAAAACATTTGTATCAAGAAACTATATTCATTTAATAATGTATGGGATACATTTATTAAAAGAAAATTTTGCTCACCAGTCTTTTTTTTTAAGTTGTAGATGGATACAATATCTTTATTTTTATTATTTATTTTTTTATGTGGTGTTGAGAATCAAACCCAGGGCCTCACACGTGCAAGGCAAGCACTCTACCATGGAGCCAAAACCCCAGCTCACTCACCAGTCTTAAATAATTAATTTGTGTGTGTGTGCATGCACACACACAAACACTACTCCTCCAACACTCACACTTTGCTAAAAATGTTGAAACTATGGGAGTTTCAATTTCTGCTTGCAGAGCATACTGCTCAAAGAAAAAGACGGTTCTAATCAATTTACATCCAAACATAAAAATGAGGCATTTTTCTCCCATACTCCAGTCTATATTTTAACTTATACTAACTATAAATGCTTTCACTAAGAATACTGTTTTTATGTTTGTTTAAATAGTATTAACATAAATTTTGGCAGCTTCCTTAAATTTGCTTTTATCACTCAGCACTGTTCCCTAGATTTATTCCAAGTATGTCACATTGGCACATCAAGATACATAACATTTAAATTTCTGTATTGTAGTAACACATGTGAAGATGCCACCTTTTGCTTATCTAAGTGTTCCACTGATGATCACTTCAATATAGAAATAATAAACATTGTTCATTGTTTTCACATTAGCATGTATTTCACATTATTACTAATTAATTAAACGAAGTCCTAGGAGATGCATAGAATATAATCAGATGACATTTAAACATCTCTAAGGGTTATAGTCCTACTAGATAGGAGAACTATAACAATTGAGAATTTAATGACATGGTAAATAAATGAACTGAAGTAAATCAAGTGAAGCAGCAACATTGGTCAGGAATACACACCCTGAGGTGAGAAACATAGGTAATATATAAGGAGAGCTTGGAAGACATACCTATGTGCCCACTACATCTGGAGGGCATTTACAATTTCAGTACAAAGCAGAGTTCAGTCCAGCAACAATGGGAGTTAGAAAAATCCTCTGAAGTATCCACAATTTCAAATCTCATATCCTGGATAGCATCTCTATTTTCTTTTACAATATATTTATTTATTTTTTAAAAAACAGTAACTTTATTTTATTTATTTATATGTAGTGCTGAGAATCAAACCCAGTGTCTCACACATGCTAGGCAAGCACTCTACCACTGAGCCACAACCCCACCCCTAATTTTTAATTTTTAAAATTTTTTTCTTTTTAGATACACATGAGAGTAGAGTGTATTTTGACATATTATAAATACACGGAGTATAATACACTCTAATTAGGATGCCATTCTTGCAGTTGTACATGATGTGGAGTTTCACTGGTTGTGTAATCATATACGAACATAGGAAAGTTAAATCCAATTCATTCTACTGTTTTTCCTAGCCCCATCTCCCATCTTCATTCCCCTTTTTCTAATCCAAAGAACTCCTATTCTTCCCTGCCTTATTGTGTGTTAGCATCCAAATATCAGACAGAACATCCGGCCTTTGGTTCTTTGGGATCGTTTATTTCAATTAGCATGCAGTCTCCAATTTCATCTAGTTGCTGGCAAATGCCATAATTTTTTCTTTATGAATATATTCCATTGTATATGTGTACCACTGTTTCTTTCTCCATTTATCTATTGAAAGGCACTTAGCTGGTTCCATAGTTTAGCTATTGTGAATTGAACTGCTATGAATATTGATGAGGGCACATCACTATAGTTTACTGATTTAAAGTCCTTTGGGTATATGCCAAGGCGTGGGATAATTGGGTCAAATGGTGGTTCCATTCCAAGTTTTCTGAGAAATCTCCATACTGCTTTCCAGAATGGTTTCACCAATTTGCAGTCCTACTAGTAACATATGAGTGAACCTTTCCCTCCACATCCTCACCAACATTTATTGTTACTTTTATTCTTGATAATTGCCATTCTGAAAAAAATATTGCCATCCTGATTGGAGTGACAAGAAATCTCAGAGTAGTTTTAATTTGCATTTCTCTAATTGCTAGAGATATTGAACATGTTTTCATATATTTTTGACTATTCATATTTCTTCTTCTGTGAACTTCCTCTTCAGTTTCTTAGCCTACTTTTTGATTGGATTATTATTATTTTGTGTGTATGTTAAATTTTTTGAGTTATTTATATATCCTGGAGATTAATGCTCTACCTGAGGTGCAGGTGGTAAAATTTCTCCCATTCAATAGGCTTTCTCTTCATGTTCTTGTTTCCTTTGCTGCAAAGAAGCTTATTAGTTTGACATCATCCCATTTATTGATTCTTGACTTTATTTCTTGTACTTCAGGAGTCTCGTTGAGGAAGTTGGTTCTTAAGCTGACACGATGGAGAGTTGGGCCTATTTTTTCTTCTAATAGGCACAGGGTCTCTTGTGTAATGCCTAGGTTCTTGATCCACTTTGAGTTTTGTGCAGGGTGAGAGATCTAATTTTATTCTACTACATATGGATTTCCAGTTTTCCCAGCACCATTTGTTGGAGAGGTTATATTTGCTCCAATGAATGTTTTTGGCACCTTTGTCTGAGATAGCTGTATTAATGGGGGTATGTTTCTGTCTATTGTGTTCCATTGGTCTTCATATCTATTTTTGTGTCAGTACCATACCATGTTTGTTACTATAGCTCTGTAGTACTATTTAATGTCTAGTATTGTAAGCATCCTGCATCATATTTCTCATTAAATATTGTTTTGGCTTCTCTAGGCCTCTTATTTTTTCCAAATGAATTTCATGACTGCTTTTTCTATTTCTATGAAGAATGTCATTGGACTTTTAATAGGAATTGCATTAAATCTGTACACTGTATGGCCATCTTGACAATATTAATTCTGCCTATCCAAGAACATGGGGGATCTTTCCATCTTCTAAAGTCTTCTTTAGTTTCTTTCATTAGTGTTCTCTATTTGTCATTGTAGAGGTCTTTCACCTCTTTTGTTAGATTGATTCCCAAGTCTTTTATTTTATTTTATTTTTTGGGGCTATTGTGAATGTGATAACTTTCCTAATTTCTCTTTCAGCTGATTCATTATTGGTATATAGAAACTCAATTACTTTATGGGTGTTAATTTTATATCCTACTACTTTGCTGAATTTGTTTATGATTTCTAGAAGCTTTCTGGTGTTTTTTGGGGGGAGGATATTTAAATATAGAATCATGTCACTGGCAAATAGGCATAATTTGAGCTCTTCTTTTCCTATTTGTATTGCTTTAATAACTTTCTTTTGTGTAAGTGCACTTCCTAGGGTTTCAAGGACTATATTGAATATAAGTGGCAGAAGAGGACAGTCCGACCTTGTTCCAGTTTTTAGAGGGAATGCTTTCAATTTTTCTCCATTTAGAATGATGTTGGCTTTGGGTTTAACATATACAGCTTCAAAGTTGAGGTATGTCTCTACTATCCCTAGATTTTTACTGTTTTGAACAAGAATGTATGCTGTATTTTGTCCAATGCTTTTTCTGCATCTACTGAGATAATCATGTGATTCTTGTCCTTAAGTCTATTGATGTGATGAATCAGGTTTGTTGATTTCTGAATGCTGAACCAACTTTGTAACCCCACTCGATCATGATGTACTATCTTTTACATATGTTTTTGTGTAAAATTTGCCAGTATTTTATTAAGAATTTTTGCATCTGCTGGACAGAGTGGTGCACACCTGTAATCCCAGCATCTTGGGAGGCTGAGGCAGAAGGATCTTGAGTTCAAAGCCAGTATCAATAATAGCAAGGTGCTAAGCAACTCAGTGAGATCCTGTCTCTGGTTGAGTGCCCCTGAGTTCAATCCCCGGTACCCCAACAGCCCCCTGCTCAAAAAAAAAAAGAAAAGAAAAAAACCCAGATTTTTGAATCTATGTTTACTAGGGTTACTGGTCTGAAGTTTTCTTTCCTTGATGTGTCCAAGTCTGACTCTGGCATCAGGGTCATAATACCTCCATAGAATGAGTTTGGAAGGTTTCCCTCCTTTTCTATTTCATGGAATAATTTGAGGAATATTGATGTAGTTCTTTGAGGGTCTGGTAGAACTCAGCTGAAAATACATGTGGTCCTGGACCTTTCTTTGTTGATAGATTTTTGAGGGTGTCTTCAATTTCACTGTTTAAAATTACTCTGTTTAATTTTTCTACATCCTCCTGATTCAATTTGGGTAGGTCATATGATCTTCATCATTTTCTAATTTATTAGAGTACAGATTTTCAAAGTTGTTTCTGATTATTGTCTGAATTTTAGTAGTATCTATGGTGATATTTCCTTTTTCATGACCAATTTTAAAAATTTGAGTTTTCCCTCTCTTTTTCTTCTTTAACATAGCTTAGAGTTTATCAATTTTATTTATTTTTTCAAAAAAACCAACTTTTTGTTTTGCTGAGTTTTAAATTTTTTTCCAATTTCATTAATTTTGGCTTTAATTTTAATTATTTTCTGTCTTCTTCTTTTGGTGTGTATTTGTTCTTATTTTTCTAGGGCTTTGAGATGCATTTGTTGACTTTCTATTCTTTGAATGAAATCAATGCAATCATTTCTTCTCATAGAACCACTTTCATAGTGTCCCAGAGATTTTGATATGTTGTGTCACTATTCTCATTTACCTCTAAGAATTTTTAAATTTCATTCCTGATTTCTTCATATATCCATTATTCATTCAATAGCATATTATTTAGTCTCCAGGAGTTACAGTAGTTTTATTTCTTATTTTATCATTGATTTCTAATTTCATTCCCTTATGATCTGATAGAATGCAGGGTATCATCTTTATTTTGTCATATTTGCTAAGAGTTGCTTTGTGACCTAAGGTATTGTCTATTTTAGAGGAGGATCCATGTGCTGCTGAGAAGAAAGTGTATTTATTTGTTGATGTATTTTTTTAGTTCTGTAGTTTCTTTGTTTAGTTTTTGTTTGAAGGATCTATCCAGTGAGAGGAGTGTTAAAGTCACCCAGTATTATTGTGTTGTGTGTTTAATTCTTGAAATTGTGAAGTCTTTGTTTAATTTACGTAGATGCTCCATTGTTTGAGGCCTAAATATTTACAATTGTTATGTCTTGTTGATATAGAATTCCCTTGAACAGTGTGAAATGTCCTTCTTTGTCCCTTCTGATTAACTTTTGTTGAAGTCTACTTTAACTGATATGAGTACAGAAACCCTTGCTTGTTTATGAGATCCATGTGAATATTTTTTCCCATCCTTTTACCTTAAGTCTGTGGATGTCTTTGAATATGAGGTGAATCTGTTGGAGACAGCATATTCTTCGGTCCTGTTTTTAATAGCCAATCATTGGATTGACGTGTTTAGGCCACTCACATTCAGTGTTATTATTGAGAAATGATTTTTATTCTTTGTCATTTTGATTTATTTCTGGTTTTTAATTTGAATTAATTTCTCCTTTGACTATTCTTCTAGTGTAATTCCTCCCAATGCTGGTTTTCACTTTATTTTCCATTTCTTCTTCATAAAATATTTCATTGAGTTTGTTTTGTGGTTCAGACTTTCTAGTTGTTGATTCTTTTAATGCTTGTTTTTACTATCAAAGGTTTTTATTTCATCATCAATTCTAAAGCTTAATTTTGTAGGTTATAGTATTCTTGGTCGGCATCCATCTTCTCTCAGACCTCCTAGCTTTAAGGATTTAGGTTGAAAAATCAGCTGAAATCTAGATTGATTTCCTTCTAAATGTGACCTGTCATTTTTCTATGGTAGCATTTAAAATTCTATCCTTATTCTGTATGTTACGCATTTTCATAATAATGTGCCTTGGTGTGGGTCTGGTGAAATTTTGTATATTTGGGTCCTATAAGCCTCCTGTATTTGATTTTCCATTTCATACTTTAGATTTGGGAAATTTTCAGTTATTATTTCATTGAAAGATTTGGTTTGTATCTCTGAGTCTTTATCTATCTCAATAAATCTTAAATTTGATCTTTTCAGGTTATCCCATATTTCTGAGAAGTTCTGTTCATGTTCATGTTTTCTTAACATCTTTTCTCCATGGTCAGTCTTGTTTTCAAGATTATATATTCTGTGTTCATTGCCTGAAATTCTGTCTTCTAAGTGGTCTAGTCTATTGGTGATGCTTTCAATTGAATTTTTTAATTTGATTTATTGATTCTTCCATTTTGAGGATTTCTGTTTGTTTTTTTCCCCAGAATCTCTATATTTATATTTTTATTGAAGTGACCTTTTGCTTCCTGTATTTTCTCCCTTACATTGTCCTTTACCTCACAGATCAATTTAATTATGAGCATTCTAAACTCATTTTCTTAACATTTCTTCCACTGTGGTGTTGATGGATTCTGTATTTTGGTTAGTTTGGGTGATTTGTTCCCTTGATTTTTCACGTTACTTGTGTGTTTAACCATCTAGCATTAGTTTTGAGGCAGTAGAGTTTCTACCCTGTGGACTTAATAGTGTCCCAATTAATTAATTATGATTCTAGTACCTCACAGCTAAGCAAGAGACAGATACAAACAACAGCCAATGCAAATAACTTACATCATTAAACCAAACAGTTCTTGTAATGTAATCTACACTGTTGATTGGCACAATAATCAGAAATTATATCAACAGTTATTTCCCGTGGTATAAACAGTAAGTTTTCAAAAAGATTTACACTTTCATGTAGTGGAAAGGGATAGAACAGAAGTGATGTAGGATGTGATGATTATGAGGGAGGAGGAGAGAAAATAGAAGCAAAACATTAAAGAAAAAGTAAATCAACAGAGATTGACTGTTAGCAGAGGAAAAGAGAGAAGATTCAAGGAAAGCAGGTAAGTGAGAGGAAAAATATGTATAAAATAAAAATTAAATTAAAATAAAGACATAAAAGAATATAAGAACAAAATTGATATATACTAATCAAACATGTTAGCCCTTCAAAATACTGACTCATGAAAAATAAGTGTAGAAAAAAATAGAAATGGGAAAAAATAAACAGATATGAATATGTGTAAGTAGCCAGTTAAAGATAGAGTGAATTAAGAGCAAAGATGAAGAAGTGGGGCAGGGTAGAATAAAATTTCAATAGGTGAAGAGGGTAAATGAAGAAGCAATGTAGGATGTGTTTATTAGGGAGAAACGGGGGAGTAAAAGAATTAAAGGAAGAGTGAAAGTGAGAACAATAGAGTTTGGCTGTTAAGAAACAAAGAGAAACAGAGTTGTGAAACAGACAATAAAAAAATCAATCCAAAATATAGTAATCAAAACCCTAACCCTCAAAAAAAAAAAAAACAGAGCACAGAAAAATAACTGCCTTAAAGAAGTGCTAAAAACGAAAAAGCAGAAACAAATATACATGTGTATAAATGTATAAATGTTCATCATGTATGAATTAGTACACATTCAAAAACAAAACAAAACAAAATAACAGAATAGTCAATGCGAGTATATGCACACTATCTATGCCAAACTGTCTTTACATTTCTCAGTTTCCCTTCTCAGCAGGGTGGTGTAAGGAGCTGTGGAAGATACTTTTGGCTTCCCTCCAGGGTATAGTTGGCTGTTGGGTTCTATAAGACAAGTTTCTGCAAGTGAAGCTCTCAGGGGCGGTGCTTAGGTCTCATACTGCTCCAGGTGTTTTATTGCTTGGGGAGTTATCGGGCCTTAATGAATCAATACACACCTAGGCCTGTACCCCACTACTCTCCCCAGGGCACCAGTCATGGGAAGGAGAGTCAGTACTATGCCCATCCTGTTGTTTGGAGATACTGCCCTTTTGGCTTCCCAAGGGTTGTTTAGCACTGAGCTCAGTCACTCAGCCCATTCAGATTCTCCCTGGTTCTGCGCGCTGCCAGGTTCAAGGGAGCGGGGAGGGCAGGCTTTCTCCAGGCTTCTCTGATCTGTATTATCCCTAGGCAAAATGGTCTCTATGCCAGAAATTCTTTGTGACAGAGATTATCCTGATTTACTAGACTCATTTTAGATCTCACAGTTAGCGTCTGCTGGATTCATGTGACTCAGCCCTGAACTCAAGGATCTAAGTTCCTAGTGTGAGTTGGTGCTGTTGTCGCATGCTTGGAGGTACCAATGTCTTCAGCTTGGGTTCCCTGTGCACAACAGGCAGACTCATGTGACTTTAGTGCACCAGTTTAATAAGCCAAATATTCTGGGTTCAGAGCAGGCTGGCCTTCTGCTCCTGGGACTCCCCATACCAAGACTTTCCTAGCACTTTTTAGTCTTTTCCAACCTTATGTGTTAATTTCCCCTGTTCCTGCCAGAAGCTCAGCTCCAAATCTATTCCTTATCCTTTTCTGATGTATCTCCATTTCCCACTCTTCAAGGTTCTCTGTCCAATACTGAATACAGTGGAGTGCTTTTTTCATTCACCTCACAGAAAAGTAGTTTTCTAGCTACTTGAGTCCCGAGTCATGAAGCTGTGAAAAAAGCCTCTTCCTGTTTATCTGCTATTTTGTCCTAGCATATCCATCTCATATGTATCTGTTATCTGAGATAATAATTTCCAAAAGTACTTGTAACTGAATATAGACTAGTAAATATAGATTTAAATTTATGTTATTTAACTTATAAAAAGCATTGGAACATTAGGAGCTGGGATTGTACCTCAGCAGTAGAGTGCTCGCCTGTACGTGTGACAACTTGGGTTCCATGCTCAGCACCACATAAAAATAAATAAGTAAAATGAAGGTATTGTGTTTAACTACAACTAAAAAATAAACATTAAAAAAATAAAAAAGCATTGGAATATTAAAGAAAATTTAAAATTTGTCATATTTCAATTTTTTAATTTATGAAATTAATAAGACTACTTTAAATAATTGAGATTTGATTGTCTATAAAACAACTGAAGTACTTAAAATCCAATATTTTAAATGTATAAAAATTTTAAAATGTTTATTGGTACATAATTATTCATAACAACATCTTCATACATGCACATAATTTGATCAATTTCATTCTTTGGTACTTCCCCTTTTGCTCCTCCCTCCTCCTTCCACCTGATTTTCTTCTTCTAGTCCATGGGTCTCCTTCTATTTTATAAGATGCCCCCAGCCCACCCCTGCCAGTTTCCACATGCAAGAGAAAAATACAACCCTTTTTATTTGAATCTGGCCTATTTTTCTTAACATGATGCTCTCCAGTTCCATCCACTTTCCTGAAATGATAATTTTTTTAATTCATTTTTATGGCTGAATAAAATTACATTGTTTATATAAACCACATTAACAAAATTTAACTGTTTCAAAATCTCACTTAAAATGATTATTAAAATCTACATTACTAACTTGTAGAAAAAGTCAACCAATTTTTTACAATGATAAAATTGTAAAACAGGAATTCACAGAAAAGGAAAATACAATATAAAAAAATTTATGAAGCAACATTCATTCTTACTGATAATGAAGAAATATCCATCTGAAATTACATAAGCTAGTAACATTGATTGAAGCTAGTTCACATTGATTGAATTTATAAAAATTAAAGTATTAGCCAATATCGAGTACTAGCAAAGCTATAGAGAATTAGAAACTCTGAGACAAGGGTAATGGGAATATATAAATTATAAGAGCCTCTTTGGACAGTATTTCAATAACATAGAAAATTCAAATACTATGGAAGCCAGTGATGCCAGAGAATCACATCCTGCATGTATAAGATATTAATATCAGTGATATATAATGACAAGAAATGAATCAACATGCTAATACTCACAGGTATCTCTTCCACCACTATGCATATCATACATTAATAAACATTTTAAACAGTATAAACACCCTTTTTACCACCCCAAGTTCAGAGTTTGTGGACCAGTTCTTAGAGTTCTTGTGAAATAGAACCAAAAGAATCATGAAATTTAGAGAGAGAGAGAGAGAGAGAGAGATATTTAAGCCTTGAGGCTCCATTTAGGATTTGAGGGATATGAACAGAAAAAGAAAATAATGCTATGTAAACAGAAACAAATGTCTATTTCAGGAACATGTCTATTTCAGAAACAAATGTCTATTTCAGCAATATCTAAAACTATGGTTATATCATATAAAAATCTTTGAACATGTACAATAACCACTTTAGCTATACTTAACAATTACTAAGTCCTGACTGCATACTCAGCACAATTCTAATTTCTTACAGATAATGTTTATAATTTGTTTGTTCAGCTATATTATTATTCTCAAAATCTATCTTTTACAAACCAAAAAAATAAGGCTGACAGAAAATCTAAGCCTACTAGGTAGCAACTCTTGGAATCTATGTCCTTTCCATTACACTACACTAAAGATACTTAAAAATGATATATCCATTGCATGTTACAAAGTTACAACTGAATAGATTAATAAAACACAAATTAAATTGAGTCTTACTCGGCCAGAGTCCAAAGCAGTAGGCATATTTCTCAGTTCATACACAGCGACCTGTCCATCACTGTCTCCCACTAGAAGACAATCTGTTTGTTTGGCAAAGAGAATAGTTGTGAACTTGATTCCAGGGTTAGCCACATTCACAATCAGAGGGTCCAAACTGTAATGAAATATTTTATTTAAAAATTCAGTTGTTATATTAAAATGGTATTTGTTAACATACAAACTAAGAAAAGTTCCAGATTTCTTTTTTTTAACTTCATGTTTAAAAAAAACCCTCAAAAGCCTCCTCAGGTGTTTTTGTGCACACCTATAATCTCAGTTACTAGGGAGGCTGAGGCAGGAGGATCTCAAGTTCAGAGCCACACCTCAACAACTCAGTAAGGCCCTAAAAAATTTAGCAAGAACCTATTTAAAAATAAAAAGGGCTGGGAATGTGGTTCAGTAGCTAAGCAACCCTGTGTTCAATCCTGGTACTAAAATAAACAAACAATAACAACCAAAAGCCTCTTTTTTTTCCAAACTCAAAATAACTATTTCACACTCCTTAATCAGAATGTTCTTTGGATTCAACACTGCAACAGGATTCCTGACAAAAATTCCAGCCTGCCAGACTGTCCAGCAGACTACAAACTTGCTAGAACCCATGAATGTTTGAGTCAATTCCTTAAGGTAATTCTATCTCAATACAGAGATGGAGATGAAGATAAGTGATTGAGACAAAGGCAATCATTCTGCTGGTTCTGCTTCTCTAGAGTGCCTTGACTAACACAACTTATTAAGTAACAGTTATATTTAACAGAGGAATGTATTAATCCAAATGAATCACTGGAACATAAGAGGACATTCTGAACAGGACCTTTTTCTTGTGTTGGTCATTAAAAACAATCCATTCATGCCCTCAAAAAAAGAACAGAAGTAGCTTCTAAATAAGTGTTGTCCTGGGAACCACAGTTTTACCAGAAAAATTAAAATCTGAGCTTAGAGCCTTTAAATTGCTACTTTTTAATGTTAGTTATCTCCTACTCAAAAGTAATTAATTTTGTTATGTAGTCCTTGATTTTTGGTTGATACTGATTTATACAACAAATTATGACAAAAATTTTAAGTTACTGAATTATTAACTTCTAGAAAATTGTTACTATTAAGAATAGACTCACTGAATAAGATTATTTATTTTAAACAAAATATACTTTCCTGCTCCTTCTGCTAATTTCCATAAAAACTTATGATACTTTCTAATGGAAATAGCAACATTAAACTTTTCATTCCAGCATGTAAAAATTTTCATATTAAGAAGAATAGATGGATCTAGATGACCTTCTATTATCCTTGGTGTAACATCTTAAATAAAAAAAAAATTAAGTACATATCCTTTTTGAAGAGTTTTGAAATAAGGTAAGAGAATAAATAAATATTGCAAAAATAATTATTTTGTCTCCTTTCTTTATATTATTGCAGAAAATCCTTAGTTAGAAATGTAAGCATGCTATGTATGATATGGCAAAATAAATCTATTGTCATGTATATCTAAAAAGAACAAATTTTAAAAAATGGGAAAAAAAATTAAGCATGACTCCCTGGGTTCTTCTACAAACTAAGCAATGAATAGAATTTAAGGTAGTTATGATAATCTATATCAGCCTGTAAAAGTTTGAAAAAATGAGTAACTATTTTCATTCAGATGCTTTAAAAATACATGTTATAAGTAATCAATGTTAATATCATATCTTGACACATATCTTTATTCATAAAGAACTCCTGTGAAGTAAATTATTATTATTTGTTTTAAAGTAACTATAATACTCTTTAACTGATGTCAAAACTATCAGGTACCAATTAGTTTAAACAGCTTTAAGAAAACATTAACTTACGTGCTAACGTGAAGGTCCCAAATCTCCACTCTGCTTTCATTAGCAGCTGCAAATATATAGGATGATTTTGGAGACCAGGCAACATCATAAACAACGTGAGTAGTTGGATAAAAACTCAAAAATGGTTTGAGATTCTCCTGATGCCATATCATAACACCCCAATCTGCAGAACAGCTTAAGAATACATCGTGACAAAATGGGTTCCATGTTACTTTATACACTGGCCCCTAGGAACAGAAAATTAAATACATTGGCAAATAATACTTAATATCTTACATTTAAAACTTGACTGGCAAATTAAAAATACTAAGATTTCTAGCATATTCAACATCATCCATTATTGCATGGGTATTATTTAAGCTGAGAAGAATAAGATCATAAATTTAATCCTCCCTTAATTAGTCCATATAGAGATGTAAAAATACAGTGGTATCATTAAATATTAATATATTATACTTTCTTTAAAAAAATAACAAGGAGTATTAAGAAAAATTGAGAAATGAAGGAGAAAAGGAAAGAAATGTGAATTGAAAAATGATAAATATATACAGAGATTAGGTATGGGCAAGAGACAGTTTTACTTTGGGATCAATATAGTATCATAAGTCTTTTAGAAACGAACAGTGTCACTTCCATAATTTGCAAGAAAAAAAATCAATGATAACAAGAAGTCAAATAAAATATATCACACATTATTGGTGCTTTTTAAGAAAGCACTTAATTCAAGCTACTATTTTTACTATAAATTGTAAATTTATCGCATGTTAAATATACTATATGTAATACTATTTTTGCAGAAATACTATAAAATAAATTTCCCATACCTATTATAATTAAACTAACCTTATGTCCTCTGTAGGTTTCTAGGTATTGTTCATTATATGAACAAGAACACTTGTGAATATGACCTTCTTCGGTGCCAGCCAAATAGATATTTGTGTCCTACAACACAAGAAATCAAAATGTATTGGCCTGTGATATATTAGTGAGTGTGCTACAGATAGAAGGTGGGACAATTAAGGGTCTAATGAAATCAATTAAAAAACCAAAATAATATTGAATATAGTTGTCTATTACCTTTTTCTTTCTGTTATATATTTATAATAATGAAATTACTGGAAATATTACAGCACAAAAGAAAATATATATGTATCCTGAACTAGAATAGAGGATATTACTTAAATATCCTGTTTAAAAATTACATGGAGATAGGGAAAAGGGGTGGGAGGGAAAGGGAGGGGGAAGGGGATTAGCAAGGATGGTGGAATGTGATGATCATCATTATTCAAAGTACGTGTATGAAGACTTGAAATGGGTGTCAACATACCTTATACACAAACAGAGATATGAAAAAAATTGTGATATATATGTGTACTAAAAATTGTAATGCAAAAAAAGTACATGTATAATGGCATAAAAAATTACATGGAAAAACTTTGACTTAAATAAGGAAAAGACTTTTCAGTGTTTAGATTTGCCTAATGATAGAACTAACAATCTAGGGAAATGATAACTGCTTTTTTCACTGGAGATAGTCAAAAGAAAAGACAGATGACTTAACCATAAATATTTATGTATACAATGTTGAAGAAATTGTAATACTGGGAATGAGAGGTTGAAGCAGATGGCATCTCAGACTTCTTGAACACTAAACATGTATGCTCAATAGGGATTTAAAACATCTGTGCATAGTGGGTCATGAAAAGTCTTTAAAAAGGCTGAAAGTCAATACTCAACGTACTGGCTATACAGAGTTATGGTCATAGACCAACAACATTGTCATCACGTGAGAGCACTTCTGACCTGCAAATTCTCAGGCTCTACCCCAGACCTACTAACCAGAATCTGCATCTTAAAAAGATTCCCAAGTGATTTGTATGTACATTAAAATTTGATACACATGCAGTAGCATATGTAAGTATTTAAAACTGCAAGGTCAGTGTCAAAAGGTCAGTTGCCTAGTACATAAACTCTGAAATCTCATGCAAGAGGTTTATTGAGGAGTGGTCTCAGAAACAACCTCCAAGAGGGAAACAAGACTGGTCAAAGATTTAGATTGAACTACAACTGAAGCTGAAGTTACAACAGACAGATCAGTATAACCTGTAAGAAGTTCTAGGAAGGCCCTTAAGGGCAAGAGTACTGCCTTTAGCTGGGCATGATGATGCACACTTGTCATCCCAGCAATTTGACAGGCTGAGGCAAGAGAATTACAAGTTCACACCAGGCTTAGCAACTCAGCAAGACTTGTCTCAAAAGTAAAATATAAAAAGGGCTGGGATACAGCTCAGTGTTAGGGCACCCCGGGTTCAATCCCCAATACTTCAACAAACAAACAAAACAAAAAAGCCATAAACTTGGTGGCTTAAGAGTCCTGCCATAAAGCAAGAAGGCCAGATGTTTTATATTCTCCCCCTTCCAAAAACCAATCAAGCAAGATAATACACTCAAACTTAACCATAATAAATAATGAAACTAAATGTAAGTGATTTTAACATAACAATTAAAAGGCAGAGGTTTTAAGATTCTAAAAAATAAACAAGATTCAACTATATGCTGTCTACATAAAATATATTTTAAGTACAAAAACACAAATAGTTTTTAAAAAGTGAGGAAATGAAAATCATGGTAACATATAACACTAGTTAAAAAAATCTGGAATGGCTACATTACTATCAGACTAAGTGAATCTCATAATAAATAGCATAATAGTTATAAATAAGTTCATAATTATAAGAGAGTTATTTAATCAAAAAGGCATACCAATCCTAAACATGTTTGTGCATACCTAATAACAAAGCTTTATGATGCAAAAAACAAAATAGAATTGCAAGGAAAAATAGAAAAATTGATGATTATGTTTAGAGAGTTCCTTTCCTCTTTCCCAGACATTGACTGAAAAGTAGGAACAAAATCAGCAGGGAGATAGTAAATTTGAACAACACCATCAACCAACTTAATTTGACTGACATTTTTAAAACACTTCACCCAACAATAGCAGAACACATATTTTTGTCAAGTACACAGGAATAATTGCCAATAAAGGCCACAGTCTGAAGTTTATAACATATCTGAGTTCAAAAGGATTCAATTCAGAAAAAGTATATTCTCTGATTATGGCAGGTTGGAATTAGAAAGCAATAACAAAACGACTTTTGAAAAACCATCAGATACTTAGAAACTAACATATCTTTAAATAACATATCCATTAAAGAAGAAATAAAAAGAGAAATTAGAAAGTATTTCACATAGAATGAAAATGAAAATATAAAAAGTCAGAATTTGTGGGGTGCTGCTGAAGTGGTACTTAGGGGTAAAGTTATGGTACAAATGCCTATACTAGAAAATAAAGAAAAGTTGCAAAGCAATGACCTCAGTTTTAATCTTAAAAAACTAGAAAAACAAGAGTAAATTAAAACTAAATAGAAAGAAGAAAGGAAATTATCAAGATAAAAGTGGAAAACAATATGTACAGAACAGAAAAACAACAGTGAAACTCAGTTAAATCAAAACTTGGTTCTATAATATCAATAAAATTAGTAAAATTTGAGTTGAATGTGTTGGTATGATTCTATACTTCTATATACACACTATGGGAGGTTGAGGTAGAAGAACCACCAGCCTGGACAACATAACACAGTGAGATTCCCCAGCTTGAAAAAGAAAAGCTGATGAATTTCTAGACAGATTGATCAGGAAAAAGAGAAGGAAGATGAAAATGAAAATATAACATGTTAGAATTTGTAGGGTAATCAGAAAATTACTAATATTAGGAATTAGTTGGCATTACTACATATTCTTCAGTTATTAGAGACCAAGGGAATATTATTATGCCAATAAATAAATAGGCAAATTCCTTAAAACACACACATTCCTAAAAGTCACTCAGGAAGAAACAGATAACCATAACAATTAAAATTTTGAATTTATAATTTAAAATTTCCCTATAAAGAAAATTCCAGGCCCACATGATTGAGTAATGCAATAATAAAATATAATATAATAATATATATATAATATATATAATATAATAATAATATATATAAAAATAAAATATAATAAAGAAATTATGCTATTTTATGCTAAACCTTTTTTAAAAAATAATTCTTATGCTATTTTATGCTAAACCTTTTTTAAAAAATAATTCTATGGGGCCAGTATTACTGTGATATCAAAATCAAACACATAAAAAGAAAAATTCATATCCATTTTTTTTCACAAAGATAAAAAAAATTTCACAACAAATTTTAGCATATTGAATCAAACAGTATATTTAAAGGGTTATAAGTCATGATCAACTGGGTTTTATTCCAGGAATAAACATTCAAAAACAATAATTAATGTAATTCATCATATTAACAAGCTTAAGAAGAAAAAATTTATATATTAACATCTGAATAGAAACAGAAAAAGCATTTATCAAAATCCAATATCCATTCCTCATAAAAATTCTCCACAAACTAGTAATGTAATGGAAATTCTACAACATAATCATCTACAAAAAGCCTTCAGTAGGTTTTATACTTTAACAGTAAAGGACTCAATGCTTTTCCCCTAAGATCAGGAATAAGACAAGATTGTGTCTGTTTTCCTCACCTCTATTCATTATTGTATCGGGAGGTTCTAACCAGTGTAATCACGCAAGAAAACAGAAATAAAAGGCAACAAGATTAGAAAGGAAGAAGAAAAACTGTCTTTATTTTCAGACCACATGATCATCTGGAATTCCTTAGCAAATGGCATTTCTAACACACCAGACTAGGGTCTCTCATCCCAGCACTATTTACATTCTGGGTCAGATAATTTTTTGTTTGGGTAGTTGCTGGTAAACAGGAGGAGGCTGGTTATTGGTACATTGTAGGAGATTTAGCAGCATGCCTGTTCTCTGCCCACTAGATGCCAGTAATTCTTCTTTATCTTCACCCCACTCAGCAAGCTTTAACCACCAAAAATTTGTCCAGACAATGACAAAAGTCCCCTGGAGGAAAAATCCCCCTCTCCTTGTTCATGTTGAGAACTACTGTTCTAGAGTCAAAGTGAAGGTGTATTACAGGATTTGTGAATGAAGTCAGTAAGAAGATGGCTACAGTATAAAAGTGAAAAATAAAAAAGGCCTGAACTATATTCACAATAGTAGCCTTGATCTGGAAAAGAAGGGACGGTAAGATTTAAATATTGTTTGAACAACAGGGTAGAATAGAGAAAGAGCTCAATTTTTGTTTGCATAGTGAAGTAGAGGTGTTACTAAAAAGATGATCATATTACATGTAACAGAAAACATGGGATTTGTTTTCTGAGAAATCAAAAGTGTCTGAATTTTCTGATCCCTAAGTACTTACAGATAATAAGAATTGGAAAAAAAAAAAAGTAGAACTTTATTAACTATGCTCTGATTTGACTCTGGTCTTGACAGACATGAATTCAAGAGATCTTCCTAATTCCCCAGTCCTGAAAGTAGTTACTCCCACTGAAATGCAGAGCACTATATAGATTTGGGTTGCATAAGCATAACAGAGTAGCAGAATGGCCAATAGGGGCAAGATAGGACATTGTTAATCACACACTTGTAAAGAGAATCCTTCCATAATTTCTCAGAAATGCACACCTCTCCTCTATCTAGAAAAGGAGGTAAGGGGCATTGTATATATAGCCAACTAGAATATGCCATTCCACCTAGGGTTGACAGCTATATCCATGTTTATTATTTCATGTACAAAGCACAATATTTATTAGCATGTCAACATTTTGTCTTATTTTATATCTTAATATATTTCAATTATTGGAAATTGTTATATGTAATAGTCAACAATGGGTTGAAACAATTCACCTTGGGATGAAAAGCAAAACACATTCCAGGAGCCTGTCGAGATATCAAAGCTTCACCTTTCTTCTCTTTTTCCCCTCCTTTCTTGTTGATGCCACCAGTAGTTCGTCTCAATCGCATCAAGTCTTTATTTAAGGAAAAAATATAATTTGTCATTAATCACATGAAAAATAGTTCAAGCATCATGTGTATCTTCTCCACAATATTATTTCTGTCATCTCTTGCATGTGATTAGGGTAAAATTAGC
The DNA here is from genome assembly GCF_048772815.1 of Callospermophilus lateralis. Lineage (NCBI taxonomy): Eukaryota > Metazoa > Chordata > Mammalia > Rodentia > Sciuridae > Callospermophilus > Callospermophilus lateralis. Next base: position 90,542,587 of record NC_135311.1, on the reverse strand, counting down.
AAAAATTAGAACAATGAGCAAACACAGTTTTATTATTACTAATTCATTAGGATATTTTAATTCCACACATTTCAAAACAAAGATAATGCAATGTTTATATCTTAATATATTTCAAAATATATTAATATATACATATATTTATATATGAATCACATATATGTATATATTATATATGACATATACTATTTATATACTATATTATGCTAAAAATATATGTGTATTTATTTTATATATATACATATATATATTACCATGACAGTCCAATCCTTTTCGTATAACCCATTTGGAGATTCTTCCATCTGCTGATATAGAAACTAGGATTTCTCTTTTGTCATCACCTGTTGTTCCTCGATCTTGTTCTATCCACTGTAGTTGCCATACAGGTCCCAAATGTTTTCGAGGTGATTCACTAAAACAGGAAAATGTCAAATATAGGCTCATCATCATCATTTTTAAAAAAATTATAACTAATTTATGAATGTAATGCAAAAATAGCCTGTAATATCAGCAAATGAGCTACAGACATTCATCAATATCCAATGAGATTTATTCTGAGAGCTTCAAGGTAGGATAAAGTAGTCTTGTAAAGATTTTTTATCTATGTGTATTAATGGTACAGGATAACAGATTTATTGTAGCCTAATCTTACATGCATATAACACAATTTGGTCAATTTCACTCCCCAAATACTCTCCTGACCCTCTTTCCTCTTTCCCCTTGGTGTGCATCATCCATCCTAAAGGTTGCCCTTCTACTATCATGATGTTCTTTCTCTCTTTTTCCTCCTCCTTCCTTCCCATAGGAGAGAAAACATGATACTTTTCTGAGCTCGACTTATTTTGTCAACTTTATGGTCTTAAATTCTGTCCATTTTTTCATAAATGGCATAATTTTATTCTTTGTGTGAGAAAAATACTTCATTCTGTATAGATACCACATTGTATCATTCATCCATTGACAGGCACCTTAGCTGATTCCATGGCTTAGCTTTTGTGAATTGTGCTGTGATAAACTCAGGTATGCAGGTGTCTGTATAGTGTGCCAATTCCTTCAAGTGTATACCCAGGACTGGTACAGCTAGATCTCCTGGTAGTTCTATTTTTCAGTTTCTTGAGGAAACTATTTTCCATAGTAACTGTACTAATTTACATCCCCATGGACAGTGTGTGAGGGATCCTTTTTCCTCACATCCTCACCAGCATCTAATACTATTTGAATTCTTGATGATTGATTGCCGTTTTCGCTGGGGCCAGATGAAATTGTATTATTTACTTCTATAGTTTCCTTATTTAGTTTTTGTTTGGAAGATCTATCCAGTAGTGAGAGAGGTGGGTTAAAGTCACCCAGTATTATTATATTGTGGTGTATCTGACTCTTGAAATTGAGAAGAGTTTGTTTGATGTACATAGATGCTCCATTGTTTGGGGCTTAGATATTTATGATTGTTATGTTCTGCTTATATATACTCCTCTTAAGAGGTATGAAATGTCCTTATTTGTCTCTTCTGATTAACTTTGGTTTATCTGAGATGAGAATCGAAAACCCTGATTGTTCAGGCAGTCCATATGAATGATAAGTTTTTTTTCCCATCCTTTCACCTCAGCCTGTGCATCCACTCAGCCCATGAGCTGAGTCTCTTGAAGGCAGCATATTTTTTGGTCTTGCTTTTTAATTCAATCTGCCAACCTATGTCTTTTGATGATGAGTTTAGGCTGTTCACATTCAAGATTATTATTGAGATATGATTTGTATCCCCTGTCATTTTGATTTATTTCTGGTTTTTGGATTTATCTTAGTTTCTCATTTGGTTGAATGTCCCTTTAGTGTAGATCCTCCCTTTGCTGGTTTTCACTTTTTTTTTTCAATTCATTCTCATGGAATATTTTGTCAATAATACTCTGTAGTGTAGGCTTTCTAGTTGTGAATTCTTTTAACTTTTGTTGATCATGGAAGGTTTTAATTTCATCTTCAAATCTGAAACTTAATTTTGCTGGATATAAAATTCTTGGTTGGTATCCATTTTCTTTCAAAACTTGAAAAATATTATTTCAGAACCTCCTAGCTTTGAGGGTCTGGGTTGAGAAATCAGATGAGATCCAAATTGGTTTTCCCCATAAGTAATTTGATTTTTTTCTCTCACAGCCTTTAATATTTTATCTTTATTCTCTGTTAGTCATTCTCATTATAATGTGTCTTGGTGTGGATCTGCTGTAATTTTGTACACTTGGGGTCTTGTAAGCCTCTTGTATTTGATTTTCCATTCCATTCTTTGGGAAATTTTCAGCTATTATATCATTGAGAAGAGTGTGCATTGTTTGGTTTATATCTCTGCTCCTTCAACTATTCCGATGATTCTTAAATTTGGTCTTTTCATTTATCCCATAATACTTGGACGTTCTGTTCATGGTATCTTATCATCTTCTCTGCATGGTGAATTCTACTTTCAAGATTATATATTTTGTCTTCATCATCTGAGGTTCTGTCTTCCAAGTAGTCCAGTCTGTTGGTGAGGCTTTCTATTGAATTTATAATTTGGTTTACTGATTCCTTCATTTAGAGGATTTCTGCTTGTTTGTTTTTGTTTTTCCACAATCTCTAACCCTTTATTGAAGTGGCCTTTCACTTCCTGTATTTTTTCTTTGATTTTACTCATTATACTATCCTTTACTTCACATATCAGTTTAACTATGTACAATCTGAACTCTTTCTTGGACATTTCTTCTACTATGTTATCAGTAGCTTCTGTTGTTGAAACATCTTGATTTGTTTGGGGCACTTTATTCCCTTGTGTTTTCATGTTGTTAGTGTGTTTTCCCAACTAGAAGTATGGATCTAAGGCAGCATAAATTCTACCCTGTAGAACTATAGTGTCCATAAAGGTTTCTAGCACTTCACTTTTAATGGTGAGAACAATATCAACAGCACCCAATCTACACGATATACAGCCTTAATCTTAATAGCTCCCACTAAGGTGTCTACTGCTTTCTTGTATCTACAGTACAAACAGAAAATTTGTTAAAATGGTTTACAATTTCAAATGCTGGATGAGAGAACAGCATTCAACAGTTTCTCAGCCCTGTCTCTGACATCTTTCAGGATTACCAAACCCAGATCAGCTCTTGTAAACCCAGTCTCTATCCCACCCATCTGGGCTTCAGATACCTCAGGCTCAGCCATGCTGCAGTCCCAAGATCTCAATGCTGCTCCTACTGCAGAGAGACCACTAGGGATACACTCATGCAAAGGAGCAACTCCAAGATGGAGCAGCAAGACAAGGGCCACCAGTACTCTCAGCAGGAAGATCCCAGGCTCCTCAAACCCACAGGCATCCCCACTCTAGACCTGCAGGTCCTGGTTGGAGTCCCCAGTCAGAGGCTCTTGTGGTGGTAAACATGTTGGCACCTGGGCCTCAGGCCCTGGCTGGTGTCCCCAAATGGGTGCAGCCACATGCAACCAAACCTGGAGTCTCCTCCAAAGCAGTCCTCTAGACCATGGTAGCAGTGATAGTGGCAGTGGTTGTTAGAAGCAGCTAGCACGTCAAAAGCAGTGGTGGCTACAGCTGCAACTGCCGCTGTGGAGACGGCATCACCAGGCGATATCTGGGGGTCAGCAGCAGTGTTGGCTTCAGTTGCATCTGGGGCAACGGTGTCTTCTATGGAAGCAGTATCCAGGAAGAAAACCTCCAGGCAACCTCAGGCTGGCAGAAGCAGAATCAGAGGCAGCAGCAATGGCTGTAGTGGTATAGGTGGAAGTTGATTGACAGAAGATTTCCAGTTCAGCGGCAGAGACCCCGGAGGTAGCGATGGAAGTAGTGTCGGAGGTTACTGAGCCAACCAAGGGTGTGCCCAGAGAAGAGACCTTCTGGAATGGCAGCAATGTCTGTGGGGCAGTGGCCCATCATCATCATCTTTTAAAGGCCTGCAAGTGTGATAAGAGCAGCTCCCTAGAGTATTGTGACCTACTTATATAATGATGTTTTTATTGTATTTCAAAAAATAGGAAAGACAATCAATTTGCCCTAATATGCACTAATGTTTTTCAGGAAGGAAAATTTTACTGGCCTATAATTACATTAGCTATCCCTTAACAGGAATACAAAAGCAAAGATTATATTTTATTACTCCATACATTAGCTCCTTCTCAGTTTAGTTGTGTACATTCTGACTTTTACTTTATTTTAGACACATTGACTATAAGTGTCTTATTTTTTATAAACTATTTTTCATAGCTTAAATCAACTAGTCATTTAAATAATTTTCAAGTAAATGATTCTTGCGATATTTTGCTTTCTTGCTATGTTTCAAGATTGCCCACTGTGGTTCTCTTTATGGTTGATACCTGATTGTTTCTGCAAAATTAAAATCACGTTTCAGATTACTGACTTCTATCAGAGTAATGGGGTGCTCTATTCCTAGTACTTATTCCCTTGATTTTGTTATATAAACCTCCCAATACAACAGTTTGGAACTTTTTAAAAATCAAAAGTGCCTTTTGAACATGTGTTAAAAATTATGGATCCTATTCTCAGACACAAGCATAAAGTTCCATTCTTACAAAATTATGAAAATAATTTCAAAATTAAGGTTCAAAAACGTTTGCTTTAATGACAATTTCCCATTCTAACTAAGTTATTCAAACATTATTACAAGTATACCACTCCATTTTTAGGTTGTACCTGTCTAGTAAAAAAACCTAACCAATTTGAAAAATTTTCATCTTTAACTTTCTCATTTTTTTCAACATAACTCACTCATTCATCATTCATCATTCATTTACTTTCTGCTGTTACATGCCTGATATTCTGTGACATACTGAGACTACAAAGGTAAGACTCAATCCTTACTATTGAGGAGTTTATACATAATCTTGGGACGTCTATCTGTCTATCTATCTATCTATCAATCTATTTACAAATAATGTGTATACAGTGTGACAAGGGCCATAATGAAGATATGTATAGTACACACAGAAGGAAAGAATGAGAAGCCTTCCTGGAGAAGATGGCTTGAAGCAATTGTTTAAGAATAACAATAAATTGTTAGGCTGAAATAAATTTGTTGGTGAGGTGGGAGAGAAAAAGATGAAGGAGATAATTGAATTAGGAAACAGAAATACAGATGGAGAGTATGAAGAAGTATTACATGTTTCAGAAATAACAGTAGAAATTTCAATAACACAAATATTCACTTAAAACTAAATAACATTAGAGTAAGTCTTCCTGAAAAGGTATGTATTGTATATTTACCTAATTCTTATATTCTCACCTACTATCCAGAATTGGAACATCCGTGTTGCTCTGTACATTATAAACTGCAATTGTGCCATTGTGATAGCCAACTGCTAGCAGGTTAGGTGTTCCAATTGAAAAATCCACAGCAGTAACTCCATATGGACTCTGATAAATGCGTTCTGGCCACTGAATAAAGAAATAATTATATTTTAAACTTGTTTTCATAGATGATAGATAGTAAGGCAAGATATGATGGTGGCAGAGACTAATCTGGTGGCAGTAGGGAGGTGAAAAAAATCAGTCCACATTCAGTTACTCCTGTCTTCCTGACTCCATTATAGATAAAAATAAAATAGTTTTATTTTTATCAAAGTATGAATCAATCGTACTTGATATCTTTAATAAATGCATCACTGGATTCTATAATACTATAGTATTTTGGTATTCTTTCAGCAGGATTACTATGAGCATCACATATCTACCTTCTTATGGAAACAAATAATGGGTAACAAACCATCTAGCATATATTTCTGTATTCCAGTATTTATTTTAGACCTGTGTTACCTATTATATCTAACATAGAAAAATATACCAAAACATTCTAATTCGCTCTGCTGTACAAGTCCATCCAGTGTAATCTAAATTCTTTCCTCTTTCTAACCACACATGTGGAAAAGAAGACAAGTTACTGATAAATTCTCTGTGGATCCTTCCATATTTAGAACAATTTGCTTTTTTCTTTTATGCTATATAAACTTAGTGTCCTGACAGATTGGGGTTATTTAGAAAAAACTAACCACTTTTTATATACTCTTTAAACACTTCTCTAAATTTTCCACTCTGCATTTCAGTTGCTTTTTATTTATTTTGTACTGGGGATTGAATATAGGGTATTCTACTACAGAGCTACTGAGCTACTCACATTTTCATTTTCTTATTTTGAGACAGAGTATTCCTAAATTGCTAAAACTGGCCTTAAACTTGCAATCTCCTGTCTCATCCTCCTGAATAAATGGGATTACAAATGTGTGCCACCTCTCCCAGTTTAGATTTCAGTTTGGAATGAAAACTAAAGTAACAGACTGACTAGGCCTTTTTAGAAAAACAGATTACCATGATTCTTACTTATTCTCTTTTAAAATTAATGACAATAAGAAAGTCAACTTATTTTATATCTATTGAGGATAGCAGAGGTCATGTGATGAAACAATCAAGTCTAAAAAGAAATGTTTAATTTTTTAAGAATTTTCATTTGTATATTCATTCTTCTTTATAATTAGCTGTGATTATATAATTAATACTGGTTCAATTATGCATCATCAGATCTAACAGCATATAAGATACTCAATAAATACTTATTAAATGAATTCATGAATGAATTCCCTTTACCCTATATAATCAAAAACATATTTTAATTATTATGGAGATAAACCAATGAAAATGAAGAAAAAAAATCCTAACTAAATTTTCTGAAATTTATTTATTATATAAATTATAAACTTTATGAGAATTTTGTCAACATTTAAATAATTAAACATGATTATTATTTCTGTTTGGGTTACCATGGGATTCTTTATTGACCAGCAGCAAGCCAGTCCTCTTTTTTGCTCTCGAAATCCAAAGTGCCCATAGCCCACAGCCAAAAGGTCCTAAAAAAACAAATAAAAAATAGATTTAAAATAAGACAGGGTAGGAATGTAGCTTAGTGATAGAGCACTTGCCTAGCATATGTGAGGCTCTGCGCTCAATACCTAGCCCAGCAAAAAATATATATATAAAATTAAAATTAAAAATTACAAAAATATTTGGAAATATATAAAAATATCTATTAATTAACTATCTTAAACAATGCTGGCAAAACTTTTTGATTGCAGAAAAAATACCAGTAGAACATCTGTTTTCACCCTGTCCCTCCATTTTCCTAAGTAAATAAAATCAATCAGTATAATCCTCATTTTTGGGCTAAAGAATAAATATCTACAAAGAACTAATTGGTGAGTTCAGTGGTGCAATCGGTACTTAAAAGAACTCATTGCTAACAAGTTCTCTTACGTATTGACAAAATCTTCCCAAGACTGTTAAAGACATTTGTGTTAAAGGCAGATGCTATGGACTGAACGTTTCCCCCACAAAATTCATATATTGAAGCCTTAACTTCCAATAAAATTGACTTTGAAGATCGGGCTTTTTTGAAGGCATCAGAGCTCTGTCTTTTCCACATAAGAATACACTGAGAAGGAGGATGGAAGAGATTCACTGGGAATAAAATCAGCCAACACTCTGATCTTAGACTTCCAGACTCCAGAACTGAGAGAAAATAAATTACTGTTGTTTAAGATACATAGTTTATGGCATTTTGTTATGGCATTCCAAGCTGACGAATATGGCAGGTCAGTTCAAAAATGCATATGTAAATAAATATGGACACAAGTCCAATGACTGACCAAACCCAGATAATCAGAATAACTTGATTTTTAAAATATTATATTTTCTGGTAACCACCCAACTTTAAAAACCAATGTCATCTCTCCACAATTCCCTCTGTCTTAAGACTGTCTTCAGAATTATCCTTTCATCAGACATTAATAAACCCCTTGTCATCTCTTTGAGATTCTACATAGGCACTACTCTAAGAAGCATTCTCAGTACCAAAGAGACTCTCTTTTGTTCTCCCACAGCATTATTTAATTTTTTTAACCAAAGCATATGGAAAAGTATTCTATGGGCACACTCTATGTGTAACTCAATTACTGCTGCACCTTAACAGACTGCCAGCAGAGTGACTGTCTAATAAATATCTGCAGAATAAATTAATAAACATTATATGCCATATAATGTACCATATCTAATATATTTCTTTTTAGTTTCATTCAAAACAATTTAATTTAATCCCAATGGCAATGAATTAATTTTTAAAATGCAAGATTATTCACTTACTGAAAATGTTTCATGCATCTTTATTAAAGACTGCTATTAAAGTAGTAAATCCCATTTATTTATAAGATGTCCCAAAATGTGGTTTTATGAAGACAAATCTGTAGCAAGCCTACTTTATTTTATTAAAAATAATAAATATAATAAAATGATGTGTCATTTAGGTTTCAATACAAATAATTATACATAAATGACATCTATTAGATTTGCAGACATAACCTGATAAAATGTGTTAATGAAGTAATAAGACTAATTCTTCTTTTATTTTCAGTTTGTTCATTTTAGTTACACATGACAGTAGAATGCATTTTCACATATCATACATACATGGAGTGTAACTTCCCATTCCTGTGGTTGTACATGATGTGGAGTTATACTGGTCACGTATTCATATATGAACACAGGAAAGTTATGTCTGATTCATTCTGTTGTTTTTAATCTGCCCTTCCTTCCCACCATTCACCCCTGTCCAATCCAGTAACCCCCTTTCTTCCCTTCCTCACTGCCTATTATGAGTCAGCATCTGCATATCAGAGAGAACATTTAGCCTTAGCATGATAGTATCCAGTTACATCCATTTATTGGCAAATTCCATAATTTCATTGTTTTTTATGGTTGTGTAATATTTCATTGTGTATATATACCACATTGTCTTTATCCATTCATCTATTAAAGGGCACCTAGGTTGATTCCATAATTTAGCTATTGTGAATTGAGCTGCAATGAACAGTGATGTGGCCACATCACTACAGTATGCTGATTTTAAATCCTTTAAATTTATGTCAAGGAGTGGGATAATTGTGTCAAATGGTGGTTCCATTCCAAGTTTTCTGAGCAATCTCCATACTGCTTTCTAGAGTGGTTTTACCAATTTGCATTCCCACCAGCAATATATGGGTGACCTTTTTTCACCACATCTTCATCAGCATTTATTGTTACTTGTATTCTTGATAATTGCCATTCTGATTGGAATGAAATAAAATCTCAGTGTCATTTTAATTTGCATTTTTCTAATTGCTAGTGATGTTGAAAATCTTTTTCATATATTTGTGGACTGATTATATTTGTTCTACTGTGAAGTGCCTGTTCAGTTCTTTAGCCTATTTACTGATTGGGTTATTTGTTTTTTTGGTGTTAAGATTTTTGAGTTCTTCATATATCCTGGAGATTAATACTCTACCTGAGGTGCGGGTGGCAAAGATTTTCTCCGACTGTGTAGGCTCTCTCTTCATGTCCTGATTGTTTCCTTTACTTGAAGAAACTTTTTAGTCTGACACCATCTCATTGATTCTTGATTTTACTTCTTAACACTTCAAGAGTCTTATTGAGGAAGTTAGTTCCTAAGCAGATATGATAAAGAGTTGGGCCTACTTTTTCTTCTAGAAGACACAGGGTCTCTTTTCTAATGTGTAGTCCATGAGGCATGTTGTTTTGTGCAGGGTGAGAAATAGAAGTCTAATTTCATTTGATTACAAATGTATTTCCAGATTTCCCAGCACCATTTGTTGAAGAAGCTATCTATTCTTCAATGCATATGTATGGACCCTTTGTTTAGTATGAGATAACTGTATTTGTGTGGATTTCTCTCTGTGTTTTCTGTTCTGTACTATAGTCTTCATGTCTGTTTTAGTGCCAATACCATGCTGTTTTTGTTACTATATGTTTGTAGTATAATTTAAGGTCTGGTATTATAAAGCCTCCTACTTCATTTCTCTTGCAAAGCATAACTTTGGCTATTCTGGGCCTCTTATTTTTTCCAAATGAATTTCATGACTGCTTTTTCTATTTCTATTAAAAACACCATCAGTACCTGAATAGGAATTGCTGTGAATTCGTATAGCACTTTTGGTAGTATGGCCATTTTAACAATATCAATACTGCCTAACCAAGAGCATGGGAGATATTTTCATCTTCTAAGGTCTTCTTCAATTTCTTTCTTTAGCATTCTCTAGTTTTCATTGTAGAGGTCTTATACCTCTTTTGTAATTTTGATTCCCAAATACTTTATTTTCTTTGAGGCTATTGTGAATGGAATAGTTTTCCTAATTTCTTTTTCAGTAGATTCATCATTGATATATAGGAAAGCAATTCATTTATGGGTGTGAATTTTATATCCTGCTACTTTGCTAAATTAATTTATGAGATCTATAAGTTTTCTGGGGCAATTTTTTTGGGGGGGTTGTTCTAAATATAAGCATGTTGTCACTAAATAGGGATAGTTTAACTCTTCTTTTCCTATTTGTATCCCTTTTATTTCTTCTCTCTAATTGCTCTGGTTAGAGTTTCAAGGACTATATTGAGTAGAAGTTGTGAAAGAGGGCATCCCTGCCTTGTTTCAGTTTTTAGAGGGAACGCTTTCAATTTTTCTCCATTTAGAATGACATTTGCTTTGTTTTACCATATATAGCTTTTACAATGTTGAGATATGTGTCTACTATTCCTAATTTTTCTAGTGTTTTGAAAACAAGTGGATGCTGTATTTTGTCCAATGCTTTTTTCTGCATCTATTAAGAAAATCATGTGATTCTTGTCTTTTAAGTCTATTGATGTGATGAATTACATTCATTGATTTCTGTATGTTGTACCAACTTTTCATCCCTTGGATGAACCCCACTTGATCATGGTGCACTATCTTTTAAATATGTTTTTGTATAAAATTTACCAATATTTTATTAAGAATTTTTGCATCTATGTTCACCATGGATACTGATGTGAAGTTATTTATCCTTGATGTGTCTTTGTCTGGTTTTGGTATTAGGGGACTTCATAGAATGAGTTGGGAAAGGTTCCCTCCTTTTCTATTTCATAGAATAATTTGAGGAATGTTGGTGTAAATTCTTCTTTGAAGGTCTGGTAGAACTCAGTTGAGAATCCATGCGGTCCTGGAATTTTCATTGTTGGTAGACTTTTGATGATGTCTTCAATTTCATTGCTTGCAATTTATCTATTTAGATGTTCAATGTTCTTCTGATTCAATATGGGTAGGTCATATGTCTACAGAAATTTGTCAATGTCTTCAAGATCTTATATTTTATTAGAATTTAAGTTTTCAAACAAGTTCTGAATGTAGTCTGTATTTCAGTAGTGTCTGTTGTGTTATTTCCTTTTGTATCACAAATTTTAGTAATCTGAGTATTCTATTTCTCTTTGTTAGCTTGGCTGAGGGTTTATTAATTTTATTCATTTTTTCAAAGAACAAACTTTTTGTTTTGTCTATTTTTTGGATTTTTTTTGTTTTAATTTCATCGATTTCAGGTGTAGTTTTCATTATTTCCTGTCTTCTATTGCTTCTGGTATTTATTTGTTCTTCTTTTTCTAGAGCTATGAGATGTAATGTTAGGTTATTTATTTGTTGACTTTCTATTCTTTTAATGAATGAGCTCAATGCAATCAATTTTCTTCTTAGTATTGCCTTCATAGTGTTCCAGATTTTTGATATATTATATCACTATTCTCACCTCTAAGTATTTTTTAAATTTCATCCCTGATTTCTTCACATTTCCACTGGTCATTTAATAGTGTATTATTTAGTTTCCAGTTGTTAAGAGTAACTTTTATTTCTTATTTTATCATTCATTTCTAATTTCATTCCCTTATGATCTGAGAAAATGCAGGTATTATCTCTATTTTGTTGTATTTGCTAAGAGTTGCTTTGTGACCTAAAGTATGATTTGTTTTAGAGAAGGATCCATGTACTGCTGAGAAAAAAGTGTATTTGATTGTTGATGTATGAACTATTCTATGTTATGTCTGTATAAATTATTGATTGTATTTTTTGGGGGGGGGTACAGGGATAGAACAATTGAGGGACACTTGCCCAGTGAGCCACATTCCCACACCCTATTTTATATTTTATTTAGAGACACCATCTCACTGAGTTGCTTAGTGCCTTGCTTTGCTGAGGCTGGCTTTGAACTTGAGATCCTCCTGTCTCAGCCTCCCGGCTGCTGGAATTAAAGGCATGTGCCAACATACCTGGCATTGATTGTATTGGGGGTATTGAAGTCACCCAGTATTAATGTGTTGTGATATGTTTGATTCTTGAAAATAGTAAAGGGTTTCTTTGATGTATATACATGCTCCATTATTTGGGGCATAAATATTTAATATTGTTATGTCTTGTTGATGTAGAATTCCCTTGAACAGTATGAAATGTTCTTGTCAATCTTCAAATGTCCTTCTTCAAGCCAATTAACTTTGGTTTGATGTCCACTTTATGAGGACAGAAATCCTTGATGTGAATGATAAGATCCATATGAATGATAGGTTTTTTCCCATCCTTTTACCTTAAGTCTGTGGATGCTTTGAATACAAGTTGAGTCTTTTGTAGACAGCATATTGTTCGTTTTTTTTTTTTTAAATCCAATCTTCACTCCATGTCTTTGATCAGCGTTTAGGCCACTTACATTCAATGTTATTATTGAGAAATAATTTTTATTCCCTGTTATTTTGATTTATTTCTGATTTTTAATTTGAATTAGTTTCTCTTTCGACTATTCTTCTAGAATAGTTCTTCCCAATGCTGGTTTCCCTTTTTTTTCATTTCTTCTTCATGAAATATCTTATTGAGTATGTTTTGTACTGCAGGCTTTCCAGTTCTGAATTCAATTTTAACTAACTCTTGTTCATTATGGAAGGTTTTATTTCATCATCAATTCCAAAGCTTAGTTTTGCTGAGTATAGTATTGTTGGCTGGCTTCCATGTTCTCTCAGACCTTGATATGTTATTCCAAGGCTTCCTAGCTTTGAGGGTCTGGGTTTAAAGATCAGTTGAGATCCAGATTGATTTCCCTCTAAATGTGACCTGTCATTTTTCTCTGGCAGCATTTAAAATTCTATCCTTATTCTGTATGTTAGGTATTTTCAAAGTAATGTGCCTTGGTGTGGGTCTGTATATTTGTATATTTGGGGTCATGTAAGCTTTCTGAATTTGATTTTCCATTTCATTCTTTAGATTTGGAAAATTTTTTGGTCTTATTTCAATGAAAAGATTGTACATTCCTTTTGGTTTTTTATCTCTGAGCTTTCTCTGTCCCAATAAATCTTAAATTTGGTCTTTTCAGTTTATTCCATATTACTTGAAGTTTTAATTTGGTTTATTGATTCCTTCATTTCAAAGATTTCTGTTTTTTTTCCGCAGAATGTCTCTTTCTTGAAGTCGTCTTTCACTTCTAGTATTTTCTCTCTAATTTCACTCCTTATACCATCCTTTCTTTCACGTATCAGTTTAACTACGTAGATTCTAAACTCCCTCTCTGACATTTCTTCCACTGTGATGCCAATGAATTCTGTTACTGGAGTATATTGGTTTGTTTGGGGCAATTTATTCCCTTGCTTTTTCATCTAACAGTATGAATCTAAGGCAGTAGAGTTTTTAACCCTGTGGATTAGAATGTCACTGAAGGTTTCCAGTACCTCACTGTTTAGGGGGAGTCAAATAACAGCAATAACCAATTCAAACAATATACTGCATTAAATCAAATAGTTCCTACTATGACATCCACAATCTTAATTATAATAATAAACAAATGATATGATCAGTTATTGCCTACAATAAAACAGCAAGTTTGTAAAATGGTTTACAATTTCAAATGTTGGACAGGGAGAGAAGAGAAGTGATATATAGGATGTGATGATTATGAGGGAGGAGAGAAAATAGAAGTAAAAAGATTAAAGAAAGAAAGAAAGAGAATAACAAATTGGCTGATAGTGGAAGAAAAGGAGAAAAAGAATCAAGGAAAACACATAAGAGAAAAATATAAAGTGAAGTGTTAAAAATTAAAAATAAATCAAAATAACAGAATGTAAAACAAAACTAAGACATTACTAATCAAATATCCTAGTCCCCCCAAAATTCATTCATGAAAAATAACTGGCTTCAAAAAAGCTAGAAATGAGAAAAAAATCAAGTATGAGTATGCATAAATATTCATGTAGCATTAAAGACACAATTGAAAAGAGAAAGAATTTTAAAAAAATTCTTGATGATTAAAAAAGAACAAAATTATGTCATTTGCAGGTAAGTGGATGACAATGGAGAAGATAAAGCTAAGTGAAGTTAGCCAATCCCCAAAAAACAAATGCCAAATGTTTTCTCTGATATAAGGAGGTTGACTCATAGTGGAGTAGGGAGGGAGAGCATGGGAGGATTAGATTAATTCTAGATAGGGAAGAGGGGTGGAAGGGAAACGGAGGGGACAGGAAATTAGCAAGGGTGGTGCAATATGTGGTCATCATTATGCAAAGTACATGTATGAAGACTTGAATTGGGTGTCAACATACTTTGTGTTCAAACAGAGATATGAAAAATTGTGGTATATATGTATATTAAGAATTGTAATGCAAAAAAGTACACGTTCAAAGGCATAAATTGGCGTGAACATACTTTATATAGATATGAAAAACCGTGCTTTATATGTATAATAAGAATTGTAATACATTCTACTGCTGTCGTGTATTTATATATAAAAAAAATAAAATCAATAAAAAAATCTTGATGCAAAGTTAAAGAATCTTTTCATTGAACTTCAAAACATTCTCAGCTTCTTTTCTTAGCGGGATATGGTGGGGTCTTCTGGAGCATGATACTTCACCCTGGGGATTGTTGGAGTGAGAGAGGTAAACCCATAGATGGAATTCCTGGAGGCAGGGTTTAGGCTTAGGTGGGCTCCAGGTTCTTCGCTGAATGCTAATTGGTCTGGATAGTTTAAATCGGTGCACCTCCAGTGCCCAGGACTTGCTGGTCCCTGTCGAAAGACTGGATCCCAGGGATCTCCCTGGGTTTCACTCAAGTTGTGGAGGAGCTAATTCTGAATTCCTTATATCACCTGTGGACCCCTTATTTCCTGGTCTTGGGTTCAGTCTTCAACTCAATTTATCCTGCCTCCACCCTTCCAAATTCCTGGCCAGATATGTCTCTCCAAGAAGGTCCTACAAACCATCAGATTGGAGGGGGAGGGTTAGAGCCAGGTGGATTTCCACAACCATTTGTCCTCTATATAAACCTCTCTCCATGTCTGATTTTCTCCTGGTAAGTTAAGCACACTCTTTGTTGTGTAATGTTTGCTTACTGGGCCTGTATTTCAGGCGAAACTCAGATTTGCAAGAAATTGGCTCTTTTAGCTGCCAGTATCCATGCATGTGCTGCAAAATTATTCCTTCCTTTGTCCTCTGCATGCCGTGTGGGGAGATGGTGGTTTCTTTCCCCCACAACGATATTGTGCACTGCGCCTTTTAGTTTAAGACAATTTCCTTGATCTCTAAATGCTCCATACCTAGACATGCCTCAGGTCTCCTAAAAGTGCAGGTTCCTATAATTGCCTTATCCCTCCACTTTGCTCATGGAGGGACCACTGTGGATATTGCTTGCTGCCTGGTCATGGCAGTGGCTGAGCTGCTGGGGATTTCTTCCTTATTTTATTATATCCAACCTCTTGAGTCCCCAATCTGCTTTGAATGTCTAGTTCTAAATTCCAGTGAAGTCCACCACCCCGCTTTTTTTGTTCACCCACCTTGATGAGAAGCTGCCTTTCTGCTTTTTTGGTTTCACATCATGGAACAGCTAGGAATGCGATCTCCTTTATTCTGCTATCTTGAAAACCACCATAAGGCACAATTCAGGATAGCTAAACTGTGGAATCAACCTAGTGCCCTTCAATAAATGAATGGATTAAAAAAAATGTGGCACATATAGACAACAGAATATTAATCAGCAATAAAAGAGAATAAAATCATGGCATTTGTAGGTAAATGGATAGAGTTGGAAGAGATAATGCTAAATGAAGTTAGCCAAAAAACCAAATGCTAAATGTTTTCTCTGATATAAGGAGAATGATTCATAGTGGGGTAGGGAGAGGAAGCATGGGGAGGAATAGATGAACTCTAGATAGGGCAGAGGGGTGGGAGGGGAAAAGAGGGAGCATGGGGTTAGAAATGATAGTAAAATGTGATGGACATTATTATCCAAAGTACATCTATGAAGACATGAATTAATGTCAATATACTTTGTATACAACCAGAGATATGAAAAATTGTGCTCTATATGTGTAATAAGAATTATAATGCATTCTACTGTCATATATAAATAAACAAATTAATTAAAAAAGCAAACCATCCCCTAAGGTTAATTCTTAAACATATGTAATACAATGTAATTCTAAAAAAATATTTTTGACCACTTTAAAAACACACTATTTATCTCAAAGATAGTGTTATTCTCCAAAAGGTTTCTGAAATTGCTAAATTCCAAAATTTAGATTTAGAAATGGGAAATGTCTTCAGAATGAGTTTATAAACTCCAGGAGGAAATTGGCTTTGTTATTCTATAATTATTTCTTCTTTACAAGCAAACATACCATTTCTGAGCTTGATTCAGCTTTTTGTTTGTTTGTTTGTTTTAAAAGGATTTTCGGCAGTGCAATAGTTAAGGGTGAGAACTTGGTGCCAGGTTATCTGTTTAGATTCTGACTGTTTCATTTAATAGTTGTGATCATTGGGTAAGTTATTTAAACTTTTTGTATCTCAGTTTCCTCATCAACATAATGAAGAAAACAATAATACCTGAAAGTGTTAACACAGGTATAACACAACACTGTCTGGTTTATACTGTTTAAGTGTTTGCTAATATTAGTAGTAATAGCATTTAAAGGAATCTCAAAATTATTTTGCCTATTTGCAGAGTCACTGGATTGAAGTATATACTTCTAAATATGACTAATTTGAGGAGAATCTGAATTTTGTTACATGAGTTTTGGTATATGTTAAAATTAATCAACCATATATTACTTTCTAGCATGTGTCTTAGTATCTGAAATGAATTGAGAATACCATGTCCCAAGTACATGTCCTAAAATAAAAATGATAATGTTTTATATATATGTATGTCCATACACACACACACACACACACACATGATCTTGTAACTGTTTTTATTTTCCCTTTTAGAAATATGAAGTAGTTTTAGGGACATTCTAAAATTGGGGATTAATTTTAATTAATTGCCTCAAAGAGGAAAAAAGTCTTCATTACTAGAATTTGACAGTTGTCCTTAAATCCTAGAGATGGAATTATTAAAATATTTGATAACTTACTGTGTTTGTTTTATTCCAGGCAAGGCTGCTTATGTTAAGGCCTTTGGTTAAGTCACAGGAAAAAGACCAAAGTCGTTCCAAATTGGCTGGTTCTCCAACTATTTCTTCTATTTCTTCCTCCTCCTCCTTAACTTCTTCCTCTACTTCTTCAAGTTTTTCACCTTCTAAAACCTCTTTAGGCTCTTCAGGTTCAAGTTCTAAAATAAAATAGAAACCTCATTGTATTCTATACGTTTAGGGGGCCTTCCAAAGTCTCCAAACAGGATATCTATCTGCCACTTAGAATTTAAGCACCATAGATCTACTAGATCATATGACCAAAGTGATAGAGTACTTTGAATAGTAGCCTGGATCTGTTGCAGTCTCCGGTTGTTCTGGGTCCTACTGAAAACTAGCAGTTTTATTGATAACTCAGTAAATGGGCCAGGCTAGAACATCCAGATTAGGAATACACTGCCTCCATTGTGCCTCCTGCTTTTCTTTTTGGTTGGAAAGGGACCAGGTGCAAAAACTTCACCTTAGAAGGTATAGCTCAACTTATCCCACCCCAAGGGATTCCTAGAAATTCCACTGAGATAGAAGTTACCTTTTTCTATCAAATTTATTTCCTACTCTGTGATGTGCAAATGTCTCACCATAGGTTTAATACTTGTTTACTAGGTCCAACTAGTATAATATTATCAATGAAATTGTCCAGTCTTGTGAAAGTGAAAGACCGTGTATATTAAATTATGACACAGGGCTGAAGAACTGATATATCATGGAGATAAGATAGTAAAGGTATATAGCTTCCAACATTTTTTATTTTGTCACAGAAATTGAAAAGAGAAAAAGGAGCATTGCCTTATCGATAGTTATACATGATATATGAAGGAGACATATTAGTTTACTCAGACTATGAAGTTCCATCTGGAGTGCCAGTTGCCCTTGGAGTTACCACCTAGGTTAAGTTGATAATAATTCACTGTAATTCTCCAAGATTCATGTTTTCTACATAAGCCAAATGCATGAGTCAAATGAGAGATATGGTGGGAACCCACATCCCTGGATATCTCAAGTCTTTTGCAGTAGCTCTAACCTCTACAATCACTCTGGGAATGTTTCATTGCTTTTGGTTTACTATCATTACCATCCAAACTTTGTAGCTTACATTAAGGTTCATTCTTGGTGATATATATTCTATGAATCTTGACAAATGTATAATGACATTTATCCTCCATTATAGTATCATACTAAATAGTTTCAGTGCTCTAAAGGTTTTCTATGCTCTACTTTCACCCTTTCCTGCCCCCTTATCCCTGGCAAGCATTAATCTTTTCACTCATTCCATAATTTTGCCTTTTCTCAATGTAATGCAGTTGGAATCATGCAGTTCGTGGCCTTTTCAGATTGACTTTATTTGCATTTAAGTTTCCTCCATGTCTTTCATAGCTTGATAATCTATCACTGAATAGTATTCCAATATCTTAATGTACCACAGTATATTTTTCCATTTATTCCTAAAGGACATTCTTGATTGCTTCCAAGTTTTGGCAATTATGAATAAAGCTCCTATAAACATCCAAGTTCAGGTTTTATATGCAAACATTTTAAGTCATTTGCATAAATACCAAGGAGAAATAGTTAGATTGTATGGTAAGAATATTCCACCAGCAATGAATGAGAGTTCTTCCACACCTTCAACATCATTTGTATTGTCAGTGTTTTCAGTTTGGCCATTCTAATAGGTGTGTAGTGGTTTCTCATTTTTGTTTTAATTTGCAATTCCCTAATGACATATTTTATATGCACAAATGCCATATGTGTATCTTCTTTGGTTAAATGTCTCTTCAAATCTTTTATTTTTTTTAAATCATGTTTTTTATTCCCTGATTGTTGGGTTCTAATAAATTTTCCTATATTTTGCACAATTGTCACTTACCAGCTATGTTTTTTTTCCCCACATTTTATTGGTGCTACTATAGTTGTACATAATGGTGGGATCTGTCTACACATTTGTACATGCATATTATATAATTTGGCCAATATCTTTCTCGAGCTATACTTCTTTCCCTCAGCTATGTCTTTTGCACATATTTTCTTCGGTGATTTGTTTTCTTATTTTCTTAATGGTATATTTCACAGAACAGAGGTTCTTAATTTTTACAAGGTCCAGCTTATCAACTAGTCCTTTGAGTTGTTTGTTTCTTTGATGTTTTATTTAAAAAATCATTTCATTTGGGCATGGTGGTACATGCCTGTAATCCCAGTGACTCAAGAGGCTGAAGCAGGAGAAACTGAAGTTCAAGGCCAGCTTCAACAACTTAGCAGAGACCTTGTCTTTAAAAAAAAAAAAAAAAAAAAAAAAGTCTAGAGATGTAGCTCAGTGGCAAAGTACCTGTGGATTCAATCTCCAGTTCCAAAAAACAAATCAATCAATCAATCAATCAATCAATCAATCAATAAATAGTCATTGCAATACCCAAGGCCATTAAGGGTTTTCCCTGTTATTTTCCAGTAATTTTATGATTTATGTTTTGAGCCCATGATCCATTTGAGTTAATTTTTGTGAAAGTTTGAAGATCTGTGTCTAGATTCACTTTTTTTTTTTTTTGCCAAGTCTAGTTGCTCCAACACCACTTGTTAAAGAGACTATCTTTTCTCTGTTATATTGCCTCAGTTCTCCAACATTGTTACTCTCCTTTGGTAATGAATATTCTAGGTATTCTAGGTCTTTTAAAAGTCCTCCCCCCCACTTTCTCAGTGACCCTTTCATCTGTTTCCACTGACTTATTTTTCTTGTAGTTATGGGTCACATTTTCCTCCTTCTTCATGTTACTAATAATTTTTATTGATGTTGTTTGTTGTGTTATAAAGCTGATGCGTGGATTTTTTTTCTTTAAAAAGTGTTTAGGTTAATTTGGACAAGTAGTTAACTTACTTTTAGGTTAGAATTCTATTTTATGGCCTTTTAAAAAGATTGTTGGAGAGTTTAGACTAGCCTTAACTCTGGGGCTAGTCAAGCCTTATTGTTAAAGTATCACCCTCTAGATATCTATTGAATGCCTCAGTTATGCAACAAGGTCTCTCTGTAGCTACTCAAAATTCAATATGTATCTCTCCATCTGGTGTGAACTTTGATACTTGTACCTCATAATTGTTCTTTGCTTGACTTTATAGTGTTTTATTCTAAATGTATAGTTTAGGTTGCAGTCAAAGATTCAATGGCAGATTTTTGCAGTATTTTATCTGCTATAGCTCCCTCTTCTCTTGATTCTCTATCCACAAATTCCAGTCATCCCAGCTTCCCTGACCTCTAGTCTATATCTCATCATATAAGCAAAATCACAACACTGTACTAGGGTTCCCATTCCTGCATGTGGTCTCATAACTATCTATATTCTAATTAAAACTAGAAGTACTATTTCACTTTTTAAAAAAGATCAATGATAGGCTTCAAATTACTATGGTAGGCTTTTAATTATCATGCATTAATCATAGTAAACTTGCCCTCCTACCATAAACAAATAAAAAAAAAAAAACCCTGGATGTGATATCTGTTGTAAATGTTTTTAGGCACTGAACAATAGATAATGCAGGACTGTGAACTACATGGTAAAGCTCATTTTAGCATAGGAACAATTTCCTGATCAGAGCTGGGAAGTGCTTTAGGATGGTGGAGAACATAGTAATACCAGGGGATTCTCTGAGTATGAGCCCATTACTGTGCTTCTTTTGTTATGAAGTTAATTCCTTGGTCAGAAACAAAGCTGTGTATCAATAACATGACATTACAAAAGTTGGTCTGTAAGACCATAGACCATAGTTTTGGAACAAGCATATTGGTAGAAGGGAAATCCAAATTTAAAGTAAGCACCAGTAAATACAAAACAGCAAGATGGACATGGTTCTATAAAATCAACCTGTCACCAGATAGAAGACTGTGGAATGGCTCCATATTGAGAACTACATTGGTCTCTGCTGCTGGCAAATCAGTGATTCAGCAGTGATAACAACCAGGTTGACCTTAGTGAGCATAGGCCCATGTTGCTGAGCCTATGCATAGCCCTGCCACTATGGCCACTTTTTTCATGAGTCCACTGGGTGAAGAAAGGAGTGGCTAGAGAAAGAGACTTAATAGTATCCACAGTATGGGTCATACTATCCACTTGATATGAAGTCGTCTTCTGTTGACATCACCCTTTGATGAACATTAATATATGACATAAATATCTTCACATCCTTTGCCCATTCAGAGTGGTCCATCCACATAACTCTTTGCCAAAATTTTTCATCACTAGTTTCCTAATCATGGTCTTTTCAAGTCATTGACTCTAGCAAGTGAATCAGTTTACAATCACACACCTGGATATTTCTCTTTTTAAGCAATGTGTACAATCAGGTGTACTGCTTGAAGTTCCGCCCACTGAGAATATTTTCCTTCACTAGTGTCTTAAGAAATGTACCAGAAAAGGGCTTTAGTACTACAGCTGTCTACTTTCAAGTGGTGTCTGTAAACCTATTCCTAGTCCTATTTTCCTCTGTCAACTGATTATAAGATGAAACCATAGATGCAGAATGAAAGAGAGAAGACTCTCTAGCAGAAGTAAGAACTATGGGCATTTGGGCCACTTCTTCAAGTAACTTACTTGTACCTTCAGGAACTGCTTGGGCCCTAACACTTCCATTTGATGATGGAGTACTACTGTGCATGCCCAACTTCATTGGTGGGTAAGATAACACCAGTCTATGATAGTAGCTCAGGTCATATGGTAATTTGATGGCACATGGTCAAGTATTCAGTTTCCGTAAAGCCTAGTTATAGGTAAATGGCTGCCTCTCAAAATTATAAAGGCCTGTTCTGTGATTAAAGCATTATTATTATTTTCTGCCACTGATACCTCAAGTACCACTGGATATGCTTGATCTTATATGATCCAAGTGGCAAAGGAGTTTGTATACAGCATTCTTTTCTTCTGAGCCCTCAAGTTAGCAACATGAGGGTCACTCAGTAAATGGGCCAGAGTGAAGCATTCAAACAAGAAATGTGTTCTCTCCAAAATCCTAATAGACCCACTAGTTATTGTATCTAGGCAACTTATCTTTGTTGACTGTAGGAGAAGCCAAATGCAGCAACTTGTCTTTAAACTTAGAAGTGATATCTTTACATGCTCTATACCACCTAAACCACTATAAATTTCACTAAGGTAGAAGACTCCTGAATTTTAGTAGGATTTTCTATCCTCTGAAATGAAAATGTTTACCAAAAAGTCTAGAGTGGTTGCTATTTCTCACTCACTAGGTCAATCGGGATAATATAATAAATTCAATGGAGCAGTATAATATCTTTTGAAAGGGAAAGGCAACAAGACACATAACTTACTGTGAAGTAAATTAGGACATATGGTTAGAGAGTATACTCCTGGGGTGGGACAGTGAAAGGATACTGCTGGCCTTGCCATTCAAAGAGGTTTAGCACAAGCATTACCTCTTGCCAGCTGAAAGCAAACAGCTCCTGGGTGGCTTTATAGATAGATGTGCTTTAAAAGGCATTTTTCAGATAAACAGCTGCTTACCAGATACTAGGAAATGTGTCACTTTGTTCAAACAGTGAAACTACATCTGGTACAGCAACTATAATTGTAGTCAACATAGTTAAGCTTATGATAATGCACTATTATTCTCCAAAATTCATCTATCTTCTGCACAGGTTAAACAGAAAAGTTGAATGGAGATGTGATGAAATCATCACCCTCACATCTTTCAAATCCTTGACAGACTAATCTGTGCAATCCCTCCAAGGATGAGTACTGTTTTCGATTTATTAAGAGAGAAGCAGTATAATCCTTCCATTTGGTCTTTTCCACAGTAATAGCATTGACTCCATAGGTTAGGGAATCAATGGGGGGATTCTATCAGCTGCTAAATATGTTGATTCAAATTATGTATTCTCAATCTGGGAAAATAATCACAGGATGAGTTCAGGAACCCACTGGAACCTACAGAGTCAGACTTAAGCTAAAACTCCATGGATCATTGATCCTACATAAGCCCCTTTTCTGACTGCAAGGCCTCGATGACATTTTAAGTCTCCTGGAATCAGTCATATCAGATCTAGTGTCCAGTAGTCTGAAAGGTCTGATTATGCTCTTTTCCTCAATACATAGGTATTCCCTTTGAGGCAGGCAGGGAGAAATATTAACAGATTAATATATAGCTAATCCATAAATAAGTTTATAGATTAAGTATAAATTTATGGTAGTATACCAGGGCCATTCCTTAAGGGCACCTGGTCTCTCTTTCATTCAAAGGGTTCTGGGTCTATAAATTGGCTCAAATCTGGGAATTGATTGAGGGGTGATAAGTCTATTTTTATGATTCAAGTTAGACACATTTTACCTGGAAGTTTTCTGCTTACACAGATCAAGTAAGAATTTAGTAGGCTTTCTATTTATTTCACTTCTAGAAACACCATGATTAACTAGCCAATGCCAAAGATCTACAGAAATCAGACTGCTCTGATTATGGATTTGTCTCTGCTATTCTTTATAGTAACTAAGCCACCTTGCCTTTGATGGTTGAATGCCACCATTTGGCCCTGCCACCTTAGGATTCAATTATTCCCATTGCCTTTAAATTTTCTAATTGAGTGATTTTGATTCCCACTGTTAAGTTCTGGCATACAGAAAGAGAAACCACAAATCACTTTAATGATGTGGGACTCCCCATACAAATCTGTTTCTCAAATTCATGAAAGATATGTGAACCCTCCTAGCATGGATGACTAGATTTTAAGTGAGAAGTTCACTCTAGCATTCCAATCTCTCCTTTTCTACATGACACCAAGGGAGACTGAGCATCTCACTCATGATGGGTCAACTTTTAAACAAACCAAGAGGGTAACTTATCAGAGCTCTAACTCCCTATGTTGCAACTTTAAGTTAAGAATATCTGCTTGGTAGGCCCATATTAATAAACTTAGCCTGATCCAACTTTATGTTTTTTACACCATTATCATACCTGTAATTATCATTTTACACCATTATCATACTTGTAATATCTATTCTTATAACTATCCCCCAGAATTTTGCTTATATAAATTAGAAAATTCAAGGAGCTCTTGTAGTGCATCACCTCATGAGGCATACTTTTTATCTCATCTTTAGGGACCTGCTGAGACTTGAATGTGATTATAGATCTAGAAGCAAAAAAGGGTGGTGGGTGTATGTCTTAAGGAGAATCAGTATTGTCTTGCTTGGGAACTGGCTAAAGGGAGGCAGACAATGAAGTTTATTTCCTCATACATGTCACTAAGTTACTTACCATTGTGGTTTGGAATGCCACCCACTGAAGGGTGGAGAGAACATTTCTACTGGCAAAATTCATCAGAATTTAAGAGCTCACTGTCCCCAGCTTCATTATATTCCACAAATCCTCATCTCAACTTTCAGGATCCTGTTGGTTCCCAAAGACGCCCTCACATTAACAGGAGATATCCTGTGAGGCTGAGAGCTCAATTTCATTAAAATTCAGCCAATCACTTTATGAGAGCTTATGTTTGATTTTCATTAGTTTTAACCCTGTGATTATAGGAGAGAAGATTCTCCTTCGGGGAACATTTAGACGGTCAATGGTTATTTTTGTGGTGCTTGGTCCAGGAATTAAAATCCTCAAGTTCATCCTTTCTTTCCATTCCTTTGTCTAGAGACATTAGGCACAATCAACCAAAGTTATCATATTCCTTCACTTTCCACAAATGTTATAAAGTATTATATAAAGAGTCACTAAGTTCCTTCCTCTTATAAGTGTTTGATTAGGAGTATCCAATGCAGATATTTTGTGTATCTCTTATAAACAGTTAATGCTATAGACTATTAATGCTTTCTATACTCTTTGAGGTAGAATTCTTAGCATTGTTAAATCTTATCAGGTTAGACAACTAATTTTAAATCTGATAAGATTAGAGAACAAATTTCAGAAACTCTAAAGTGAATTAAGGAAATTAATCCTTAAAATTCTGTTCTCTAAAGCTGCTCTTGGTACCAAAATCTGAATTAGACAGCATTCTCCTGAGAGGCATAACCAATAGAACTGATGAATAGATGGATAAAAAAACTTATTAGGGGAATTGAGTCCTACAATTATGTAGATTGAGAGATTCTAAGAGGTTGTTTGTAAGTTGAAGACAAAGGGAAGCCAGTACTGTGGCTCAGTCCTAATCTGAAAAAGCTCAGAACTAGGAAAGTCAGTGGTGTAATTCTCAGTCAGAAGCCAAAGGCCTAATAACCCAGAGACCTGCTAGCACAAATCCCAGAGTCCGAAAGTCATAGAACCTAAAGTTCTAATGTCCAAGGGCAGGAGAAGAAGGGTATACGAGTTCCAGGAGTAAGAGAGGGGATGTAGAGAAAATTTTACTTTTACCCTGCCTTTTTTTTTTTTTTTTTTTTTTTTGGTACTGGGGGATTGAACTCACTGAGCAATGTCTCCAGCCCTAGTTTGTATTTTATTTAGAGACAGGTGTCAGTTGCTTAGTGCCTCCCTGTTGCTGAGGCTGGCTTTGAATTTGAGATCCTCCTGCCTCAGCTTCCCAAGCCGCTGGGATTACAGGCAAGTGCCACCACGCCCGGCCTTACTCTGCCTTTTTGTTCCATCTGAGCCTTCATGCAATTGGATAGTGCCTACCCTCATTAGGTGATGGCAGATATTCCCTACTTGGTCCACTGTTTCAAATGCCAATCTTTTCTGGAAACACTCTTACAGACATACTCATAATACTTTACCAATTATTTGGGCATCTCTTAATCCAGTCAAGTTGACACCAAAAAGTAATCATCACAGATAGCATTCAG
Organism: Callospermophilus lateralis; assembly: GCF_048772815.1. NCBI lineage: Eukaryota > Metazoa > Chordata > Mammalia > Rodentia > Sciuridae > Callospermophilus > Callospermophilus lateralis. The sequence goes on along the minus strand of NC_135311.1, from coordinate 90,516,506 downwards.
GAGATAAAAGTCTGAATGTACCTAATGTCAAGGCTCCAGGATATATAGAGTAAAACTGATAAATGTAGAGGAAAACACAGATAAACCGTAATCCTAGTTGGGGCCCCCCACCCAGGTGCTGGGAAATAACCTAGGCCCTCACACTATGCTATACCCCTATCCCCAAGATTTTAATACTATACTTGCCTTAACCGATAGATCAACACACACTCAATAAAGATAAAGATTAAAAAAAACAAAACTATCAACCAATTTGATATAATTAAAGAACATCATGCCAAATAACAAAAGAAAACAGAACATTCATGATATTCTGAGGCATAAAGTCTCTTATATTTTAAAACACAGAAATCATATAAAATTGACATTAACAGTGTTAAATTAGAAAATAAATAGTTAAAAATTATTTAAAATTTAAAACATACTTCTCGGGCTGGGGCGGTGTAGAGCGCTTGTGTAGCATGTGTGAGGCACTGGGTTCAATTCTTAACACCACATAAAAATAAACAAATGAAGTCATTCTGTCCATTTACAACTACAAAAGTAATTTTAAAAAAACCACACATACACTTCTAATCTCTTGGCTCAAAGAAAAATCCACATGTAAAATTAAAAATTATTTTGAATTGGGGGCTGGGGATGTGGCTCAAACGGTAGCGCGCTCGCCTGGTAGCGCGCTTGCCTGGCATGTGTGCGGCCCAGGTTCGATCCTCAGCACCACATACAAACAAAGATGTTGTGTCCGCCGAAAACTAGAAAATAAATATTAAAAAAATTCTCTCTCTCTCTCTTTATCTCTTTCTTTAAAAAAATTATTTTGAATTGAATAATAATAAAAACACAACATATCAAAATTTGGGGTATATAATTGGTAGAGCACTTACAGTGAAATTTACAGTATTAAATGTCTATGTTAGACAAGAAGAAAAATGTTAAGTTAATGACCTAAACTTCTACCATATTAAACTATAAGAAGAAGAGTAAATTGAACACAATGTATATAAAAACATTTTTTAAATGGAAGAAACTTCTTAAAAACATATAATTTAAGAAAATCAAGAAAGCAAACCAACAATCCACAGACGGATTAGTAAATATCCAATTAGATTAATAAAAAAATCACTGTTACAAAAATCAAGAATGAAATAGAAGCTATAATTATATCTTATAGATATTATGAGATATAATTTAAGGAGATAATATTATGAATCTATTTATTAAAATATATTTAGCAAAACAGACAAAATGAACAAGTTCCTTACAAGTTACCAAAATGAACACTGATAGAAATAGAAATCTGTTAAAACAAATTAAAAAAAAGAAAGAAAAACAACAACAACAACAAAAGAAATAGAAATAGAAATCTGAATAACCCTATATCCAACAAATACACTATATTTGTAATATTAAAACTTCCCACAAAGAAAAATCAGCCCAATGCTTTCACTAGTAATTTTACCCAATGGTCAAAGAATATTATAAAGATTACAGAATTTGAAAAAGTGAATGAAGGAAGATTTTCAAAACTCATAAGCTCATCATAAAATTCATGATACATTAGTTCTTTAAAAGAAAATTACAGAAAAATATATGTAGGAGCATGTCACAAAAATTCTTAAGAATAAGTATTAAAGAATAACTGAATCCATCAATATGTAAAAAGGATAATACATCATAACCAAGTGAGGATTAAGCACAGGAATTCAGTTTGCTTTAACATTTGTTAAATCTCTCAAAGTAATTGACCAAATGGACACACTGAATAACTAAAAAGTCACTTTAATAGAAGTAGAAGAAAAAAATAATAGATGAGAACTTTGTACAACACTCAATAACCATTTATCTTAAAATTGTCTAGCAAACTAGAAAGAGAAATAAACTTACGGAAACTAATAAAAAGCATTTATAAAATTCTATAATTAACAACATATTCAACAATTAAATATTGAATGTTTTCTCCCTAATATTCTCACCATGAGTATTCGGCATTTTACTGAAAATCCTACTCAGTGCAATAAGTTAGCCAATCCCCAAAAGCCAAATGCTAAATGTTTTCTCTGATATAAGGAGACTGATTCATAGTGGGGTAGGGAGGGGGGACACGGGAGGAATAGACAAACTCTAGATAGAGCAAAGGGGTGGGAGAGGAAGGGAGGGGGAATGGGGATAAAAAAGATAGTGGAATGAGATGGATATCATTACCCTAAGTACATGTATGAAGACATTAATGGTGTGACTCTACTTTATATACAACCATAGATATGAAAAATTGTGTTCTATATGTGTAATATGAATTGTAATGCATTCTGCTGTCATACATAACAAATTAGAATAAAAAAGAAAGAAAGAAGGCTAAAATATTGAGATAAATAAAATCATATTTGCAAATAATATAATAAAAATACCTTGATTATCTATTATATATTGCTTATAAATATACATACATATATATTTATAAAATAGAAATCCTAAAGAAGCCACAAAAATAATAGACCTAATAAGAAAACTCTTTAAGAATGCAAGTGGAAAGCCAATATATAACATCAATGATTTCTATACACTAGCATGAAACAATTATAAAATTAAGTTTTAAAAAACAATAACATTCAAAACATCAAAGGCTAAAATTTAAAAAGATAATGGGAGATATTGAAAATATTTTTAATTGCAGATGTTTACAAATTCTTACCTAAATAATATGATCATAGATGAAATGAATGTTGAAACAATGTTCATAGATTAAAATACTAAATATTATTAAGCTGTCAATTCTTTCCAAACTGATTCAAGATTCGATGTAACCTAAATCAAAATCTTTGCCAAGTTTCTAGTAGAAATTGGCAAACTGATCCGTAAAACATATATGGTATAAAAAGCAACTAGAATAGTCAAGGTCATGTAGTAAAAGTTTTACAGGAGTACTCTAACTGAAACTTACTATAAAGCTACAGTAAACAATATAGTGTATTGCTATAGAATAAAAAGTAGCAAGAAATGGAGTGCAGAAATAAACTTACATGGTAATATGATTTTGGAACAAGTGTCAAATAAATTAATGGGGAAATACAAATACTGTTTTAAAAATTATGCTAATGGTATTGGCATCAAAACAGACATGAAGACCACTGGAACTAAATGAAAGATACAAAGACAAATTCACATCCTAACCATCTTTGATAAAGGTGACAAAAATATATCTTGGAGAAAATATGGGTCTTTTTAACAAATGATGCTGTGAAAACTGAATAGCTATATGTAGAAAAATGAAATTAGACCCCACTCTCTCACCCTGCACAAAACTCAAATAAAAGTGGATTGAAGTCTTAGAAATTAAATCAGAAACTTTACAACTGCAAGAATAAAACATAGGATCAACACTCCATCATATAGGTGCTGGCACTGATTTTCCTAACAAGACCCTCAAAGTGTAAGAAATAAAATTGAGAATCAATAAGTGGGATGTCATCAAACTAAAAAGCTTCTGCACCAGCAAAGAAAGTGATTAAGAGTGTTTAGAGAGAGCCTACAGAATGAGACAAAATCTTGGCTAGCTACTACTCCAACAGGAGATTAACATCCAGAATATACAAAGAACTCAATTAAAAAAGATCAATAAATGGGCAATAGAACTAAACAGAAACTTCTCAAAAGAACACAACTAGCCAACAAATATATGAAGAAATTTTCAGTATCTCTAGCAATCAGGAAAATACAAATCAAAGCTGTACTAAGATTTCATCTCATTCCGTCAGAATGGCAATGATCAAGAATATATGCTGGCTAGGTTTTGGGGAAAGTTACATTTGTACACTGACAGTGGGAAAGGCTTGTACAATCTCTTTAGAAAGCAGCATAAAGATTCCTCAAAGAACTAGAGATGAAATTATCATATGACCTAGCTATCCTACTCTCTGGTATTTTCCTAAAAGATCTAAAACTAGCATACTACAGCAACACAGCCATGTCAATGTTTATAGCAGCATAGTTCACAATAACTAAATTATGAAATCAATCCAGATGCATATCAATAGATGAATAGAATAAAAAACTATGGTCCACATATACAATAGAATTCTACTCAGCCATAAAAAAGAATGAAATTATGGTATTTTCTAGTAAATCGATGAAAATGGAAAATATAATGCTAAGGGAAATAAACCAAACTCAGAAATGCAAAAGTTAAATGTTTTCTCTTATATGCAGAATCTAATGCTAAAAAAGGGAAAGGGGAAGGGAAGGATAGAATAACATAAAGAACCAACCAAATATAACTTATTAGACAAGTGAAAGGAAGTCAAATAGAACCGAAGAAGAAAAATAAGAGAGGGGAAGGAGGATAGGAGGAAAAAGTGGGGGATAATGGACTGAAATCCATTTCCATGCATTTATGAGTTGGGATAAACCCAACTACTAAGTATCACTATAAAGTTCAAATTAATAAATCTGAAAAAATTGTAAAATTATGCTGAAAGAACTGCATGCAAGGGGAGAGAAAGAGAGAGAGACAGACAGACTTGAAATTTATCTTACTCTGCTCACAAAAATTAATCAAAATAGATAATGTGACAGTAATTTATCTTACCATAACTATTTCACTATATATGTATCTCATAGTATGTTGTATATCTTAAATATATACAATGAAATTTATTAAGAATAAAAACATTAAAAATTCAGAATACATAATAGACATAATCATAAAAGCTAGAACTATACAGCTTTTTAGGAAAAAGCCTAAAAGGAAATCACTACAACCCTGGGACAAGGAAAGATTTTTTAGAGAGGTCATGGAAAGAATTAACTTAAAAAATATAATAGATTATATTTTATCAAAATTAAAACCTGCTCATCATGAGATTTTTTTCAGCTACCCCTAGCCTGATCAAGAGATATAAAAAAATAATAAATTGATAAGCCAGAGAGTTAGAGAAAATATTTGTAATATATGTACTGGCAAAGAGTTTATATGCAAAATATATAAAAGTAAGCTTCAACAACATGATCTTTAAAGAGACAATTTTACAGTGGGCAAAAGCTTGGATTAAACATTAAACAAAAGATATATAAATGACCAAAATTAACCACATAAACAAATACTCAATATTTATTTGTCTTCAGGACAACATTAAAAAGATTGCCAGTCAAGCCTGGTGTTGTGGCACATGCTGGTGATTCCATGATGCAGAAAGCTGAAGCAGGAGGTTCAAGAGTTTGAGGCCAGTCTCAGTAACCTCTCTCAAAATAAAATGGGTTAGGAATGTTACTTAATGGAAGAGCATCCCTGGATTGTTCCATCTCCAGTGCTGAAATATGGGGGAAAAAAAATCACAAGCATCAGGTGTTATGAAGAATGCGGAGCAACAGGGATTCTTACACACTGTTTGTGAGAATGAAAGATGGTATAATTCTTTGGAAAAGTATTTCATAGTTTATTAAGAATACATCTACCCAATGACCCAATAATTTCTAAGTATTTGTACAAGAGAAATTAAAAGCTTTCTACCAAAAGACTCACACAAAAACACACATAGCAGCTTTATACACAATGGCCTCAAATTGAAAGCAAAGCAGACATCCAGCAAAAGGAGCAACAAGTTGTTATGGTATATTCATACACTGGAACACCACTGAGAAAAGAAACAAATTACTTATACACAAATCAACCTAGATAAATCTCAAAAACATTGATGTTAAGCAAAAGAAATCAGATTCAAAAGAATACCTACTATTCAAATCCATTTATTTATATGGTATGCCAGAATAGAGAAAGTTAACTTGCAGTGACAGCAATCAGGTCAATTCCTGTCTGAAAGCAGGTAAACCTTATTTAGAAGCACAAAGTAATCTTCAGGATTGGTGAACATGTTGTATGTGTTGATTAGGGTGTTGGTTATTCAAGTTCATAATCTTCAAATGTATAAAAAATACAGTTAAAATATATACATTTCACTGAATAATTTTCACTGAAAATATTTGTTACTGTATTTTGTTGGGATAAACCTGACTACTAAGTATCACTAAATGTATTTAAAGGAGTGATAAATCAAAATTTTTGCTTTATAAATTCGGTATTTAGAGTACTCTACATTGCAATAATACAACTTTTTAAATACAGGATGAAAATTTACATATATAATGAAATTTTTAAAATATCAACCTAAGGTGAGAGAGAAACATAGTTTTTCAATATTTTTTCTACAAGTATCCAGGTAAAATGGTTTACAACCATTTGTTATACATATTATTTTGTAACCCAACCTTTTGATGTAACCATATGTAAGATTAACTTTGCCTTGAAGGATCAAGAAAAATTTCATGAAGGAATTTGTTGTAATCCATATTTGAATACAATAGGCAAAGAAGAGGCAGAGTCAAGGGTGGATTGCTAAGCAAATTCCAACTAAATGTCTTAAATTTGGGGATTACCCAGTAAGTCTAGTATAGCTAAATTTAGGGACTCTAAAGTAATACCAAGATATAAAGTAGTCTCTGGCATCATTGAAGGCATCTTTTGAATGGTATATTCTGAGGTTTGTAGTTTATTCTAGGCAATAGGAATGTATTGAAGATTTTTGAGTAATCAATTTCCATGTCATGTTCAGGATATATCAGCAAGGCAGGATGCCATAGCAGAAACAGGAACTGAATGCTTAACTTAATTACTTAAATGTAACCTTAAAAAGTTTCTAAAGGTTTCATTTTCTTCATTCTCATATTGAAAGACTGAATAGGATAAATCTCTAAATTTTTAAAAGATATTCTAGGGGCTGTGGTATAGGTAGTTCAGTTGTAGAGTGTTTGCCTAGCATGCACAGTGCCTTGGTTCAAAGCCCAGCACCACCAAAAATAAAAAATTAAATATTCTGTGAATATATGAGATGGGATTGTAGCAACAAGAACAGGAAGAATGCCCCTGAAATAAAACTAGGAAGTGGTAATAAAAGTCAAAAACTGAAAAGTATCAATGGCAATGGAAAAGGGAGATTGAATATGAGAGATACTGTGAAAGTAAGCAACTAATTGAATGCAGAAATATAAAGAGCCAAAGATGCTTAGAAAGTTTTTTTGGCAGGTTTTTTTTTTTTTTTTTTTTTTTTTTTGAATAGACTCTCCTTAGTTATACTTGACAGTAGAATACATTGTGATAAAATTATACAAACATGGAATATATTTTATTCTGATTCGGACCCCATTCGGCATGATAGTGGGATTTACTTAGGTATTTTCATGTGTACACAGGAAAATCAAGTTAGATTTATTCTATTGCCTTTCCTATTCCTATTTCCTTCCCTTTCTTTTATATCTCTTTGTCTAATATAAAAAAATTCTCTTCTTCCCCTCCCACCCTTTATTGTGGTTTAACTTCTACATATCAGTGAAAACATTTGACCTTTGGTTATTTGGGACTGGTTTATTTCACTTAGCATGATAGTCTCCATATCCAACCATTTACTGGCAAATGTCATAAAGTCATTCTTATTTATGGCTGAGTAATATTCCATTGTGTATATGTACCACAATTTCTTTATCCATTCTTCTGTTGATGGGCATCTATGTTGATTACAAAGCTTAACTACTGTGAATTATACTGCTATAAAGATTGATGTCACTGTAGCATGATGATTTTAAATCCTTTGGATATATGCCAAGGAGTGGGATAACTGGGTCAAATGGTGGTTCCAGTCCTAGTTTTTTGAGGAATGTCCATACTGCTTTCTAGCATGGTTTGCACCAATCCGAAGTCCCACAAACAATGTATGAGTATTTCCTTTCTGCAGAACCCAACATTTGTTGTTACCTGTATTCTTTCTGGGGAATGCCAACATTTGTTGTTACTTGTATTCTTGATAGTTGTCATTCTGACTAGAGTGAGATCAAAAATCAATGTAGTTTTATTTTGCATTTCTCTAGTTACTAGAGAAGTTGAACATTTTTCATATATTTGTTGACTATTTGTATTTCTCTTTTGAGAAAGGTCTGTTCAGTTCCTTATACATGCTTATGAAGTTTTGAATCTGAGACAACGTTCTGTTGGTTCCCTAACCTGGACTTCACTGCTACTTACATGTTTAGTATTGAAAACTGTATAAACATGTCCTCTCATAAGTAACAACCCATCTTGGAGATTAGATTTAGAAATATGTAAAAATACCTTTTAAATTTCTTAAGTTATTTGAGTTTATCTAAACATAATCTTTTTTAAAAAATACCTTTTAAAATAGGAAGTTGACGATAAGCTGCAAGTTTGGGTTGAAATATATTTTCCATTAGAACACGTTCCATGAAAAATAAATCTTGACGAAATTTATCAGATTTTAATATTGCATCTGCGTGGTCCTCTTCATCATCATGGATTTTAGACATAATTACATTTTCTATATCCATAAGAGAACTAGCTTCACTACCTGCAAAATACAAACATGATACAATAATAAAATATCTAAATAATACTAGATGGTTCACACATTCTAAAAATTCAAAAATGACATGTTGTCATATCAATTTGTTTTCCTCCAGTTTCCAACAACTTTAACAGACATTTATTAAAATGTTTTCTGTATAAATAAATGCAATATAAACATATATTGACTTGTTTTGGACTTCTTAACCATAAAAAAAAGCTGTTTTTCAAAAGGGAAGTAATGATAACCTCCTGAAATAATGTGTATCTGCCTTCATGTGTTTTCTGTTGTTATATCATATTGCCATAAACTGGGAAATTTATAAAGAAAATAAACTTATTTCTTACAATTCTGAAGGTTGTTAAGTTCAAGTTTGAGAAGCTTCACCTATAGAGGTTATTTTTTTACTGTTTCATGACATGACAGAAGGCATCACATAGCCAGAGACAGGAAGCATGCACTCAGGTCTGCCTTCAATCTCCTATACAGCCACTAATCCTACCATTGGGGCCCCACCCTCATGATCTCATCTAACTCTAATTACCTACCAAAGGCCAAACTTCCAAATATCATTAATATGGATTTCAGGATTATGTTTCCAACAACTGAACTTGGGGTGATACATTCAAACTTCTTAACATTGAAGTAAAATTATCAGTCTTTATATAATAAAATTCTGACTTGATGATTGTTTTATGGAAACACTACACTTCTGTAGTAGTTTTTTATTACTGCTATAAAAAAAGTACAGTGACTTAAAACAAGGCAAATTTACTGTCTTCTAGTTCAGTAGGTTAGCGGTCTGAACCAAAACCAAGGAGTTGATATAAACAATGTTCATTTTGGAAACTTAAGAGAAATATTTGTTTCCTGGACTTTTTCAGCTCCTTAGAGGTTTCCCACAACCTCTCCTCCATGTTCAAACACAGAAACATTGCATATTAGACCTTCTTCTGTCGGTACATCTCTGTCCCAGACCAAGCTAAGAAAGGTCCTCCAGTTTTAAGTACTCACACGTTTACCTTGGGCCCAATTAGTTTAGATAAGATAATCTCCCCAGCTGAAGATCCTATTGTAATCACCTTTGAAAAAACTTTTTTTATCATGTAAGGTAATCCTCTTACCATGTAAGGTACTCTGAGACTCCAGGGATTGGAATGCGTACAAATTTGGGGGACCATAATTCTGCCTACTACTCTGTTTAATAAACTCTTAAACAGAATGAAGGAAGCTGGGTGTGGTGGTGCTTGCCTGTAATCTCAGTGATCAGGAGGCTAAGGCAGGAGGATTGGAAGTTCAAATCCAGCCTCAGCAACTTATTGAGGCCCTAAGCAACTTAGCAAGATCCTGTCTCTTAAAAAACAAACAAACAAACAAAAAGAAAAACATAAAAAGGGCTGGCAGGTATTACTACTGCTGTGAACAATTTACCCTATTCCACCTGCTAAATTCAACTAAAAACACTGGAAATTTTATATGTAATAAAAAATAAGGAGTCCCCTTGAAGGGAAGAGAGAATAGGGGAAAACAAGTAGGAGGATACTTGAGAAGCAAGGAATGATACAGTGGTGAATTCCTGGGATATTCTTTTTGTTTCAAACATTCCCAAGCCAGCAATTTGGAAACACCATTGGGCATAGACAAAAATGCCCACAGAAGCCTATTCTCTTTATCCAAAGGATCAGAAAAGGAGCATCCGTGAAAGAGAGATTTTAGATGACAATCATTTTACTCCAGCCAAACACTACAAAAACAAAACAAATAAAACTTTAACCTCTTCCAAGCCACCAAGGCAAAGTGGGAGCCTAGACTTTCATACTGACAAAGTTGTAACAAGGTACCTCAATCCTCTGACCTTCTACTATGTGCAGTATCAGAGAAAGCACAATAAAGTCAGGATAATCATCTCCACCAAACATAAAAAAATATCAGAAAAGAACAGCTGGGGAGCCTAGAATTCCACACTCATCTGGAAGTAACAAATTTTCCCTTCCCCACCCTGCTGGAGTAATCAGTGTTGGAATAATGGATAATCAGAATTTTTATCACTGCCCAGCAGTAATGAACACAACCTCCATTCTGTAGTGTCAATGGAGGCCACATGTGACTCTGTAATAAGACAATCCTATACTTGCTAGCCACAAGGTATCAATGGAACTCAGAGCATCCATTACTACTCAGCAGTGATGAGGATATCACAGGAAACCAAGTGGGAAATCTGGACTTCCATTCCCACTTAGTAGAAATCAGGCAATGACTCATATTTTCCCTTGCTAGCATAGTGTCCCCCCAAAAAAGCCTAGTAAAATGGAAAGTTTTAAAAAGATCTGAATCCTAACACAATACATGAAATATCCAGGTATCAATTGAAAGACATTCACTATACCAAGAACCAAAAAAATCTCAACTTGAATTAAAAAAACAAACAAACAAACAAAAAAGAATAGATACTAACACTGAGAGATGGTAGATTTTATCTGTTAAAAAAAATCAAAATGGCATCATAAAAAATGCCTCAACAGTATTTATGAACACACTTGAAGCATACAAAAATTAGGAAGTATCATCAAAGGAATAGAGCATCTTAGCAAATAAAGAGAATCAAATGGAAAATTTATAAATGAAAAAAATACAATGAACAAAATCCACAATCTCAAGTCAGGGACTCAACAAGTCAGGGGCTCAACAAGTCAGGGGTTCAACAACAGAATGGAGAGAAGTAGAGGGACAAAAATCAATAAACTTGAAGAAAGTATAATAGAAACAATCTAATTTTTAAAACAGAGAAAATAGTGTGAGAAAAGTGAACAGAGATTCAGGGACTTGTGGGGCTGTAACAAAAGGATTAACATTATCATTGGCATTTTAGAAGAGGAGAAAGAAGGTATGATGGAAAAAGTACCTGAACAAATGATAGCTGAAAACTTTCAAAATTTGGCAAATAACAACAAAAGATTAAAGAAACTAAATGAAGCTGAAGGAGAATAAACCCAAAGAAATATACACAAGAAATATCATATTGAAACTATTGAAAATAGAAGAAAAAGATCTAGGGAGCAGTGAAAAAGGAATTATATCTTATCTATAGAGGGAAAATAATTTCAGTAGCAGTAGGGTTTTTATCAGAAACCAGAGATGCTAGAAGCAAGTAGCCCACACTCTTTTGAATGAAAAGAGGTGTCAACCCAGAATTCTACACTCAGTGAAAATATCCTATAAAAATAAGGGAAAATTAAGATACTCTTAGACTGCAGAATACTAAGAGAATGTCTCTCTGCCCCACCAAAGAGAAAAAAAATCCCTAAGAATAGCTAAAGAAATTCCCCTAAATAGGAAGAAAATGTGAAAAAAAAAGGAATTTTGGAGCATCAGAAAAGAGAAAAAGGACAATGGGGAGAATTAAATAAAATATAACTTCCTACTTTTGAGATGTTTATGATTGAAGAAAAATTACATTGTCTGATGTAGTTCTACATCTAAATATCTAAATGTTTCAATATCTAAATATTTAGAAATATTTAAGACAAATAGGGAATTATGAAACACTGTAATTATTTGTATAGAGTGCAATATGTAGAGTAAATCCTCAAAAAGTTACAGAGATAAACTAAATATGTGTGTGTGGGTGTGTGTGTGTGTGTGTGTGTTTTTATGTATTAGAGTAGAATCATAAAAAAACATTGAGTAAACAGCAAGAAGTTATTAAAAAGATAAAGAAGAAACAAAAATAAAGAAAGCAAAAAAAAAAAAAACAACAAACAGCCAATTTACTGAGTAATATATAAATAAATGTTAAATACAAATTATATTTACAACTCAAAGGCAGAAATCAGCAAATACAGGATTAAAAACATGACTCAAATATATGATGTCTATAAGAAATTTATTTCAAATATGTAATATAGGTAAACTGAAAGTAAAAGAATGGAAAAAGATAATCTATCAGGCAATCATTATCAAAAACAAAGTAGGAGAGGCTATACCATTATATGCAACAGACTTTATAGCAAAGAAAATTACCAGAAACATATAACAATATTATATAATGACTGCAACAAAAAGATATAGTGATCATAAATGTTTATATAGAAGAAAGTAAGACTGCAAAATAGGTAAGGCAAATACCATTAGAATAGAAAGGAGAAACAAATCCAAAATTCAATAAACTAAAAAGATAGTGAATTAGCAATAAAATACACAAACCCAACAACATCATTAGCTTTAAAAAAAAAATCTTAATTACTCTCTACCCAATGCCCATAGAATACACATCCTGAACCATAAAACAAATCTTACAACATTTAAAAGAAGATAAGTCATACTGGGTTCAAAGAAGAGAGATCATAGTGTGTTTTTTAATCATAATGGAATAAAATGAGAAATCAATAGTGGTAAGATAAAAAGAAAATCTCCTAAAACTTGGGATTTAAAAAAGAAAGTTGTAAGGAAAATAAAAAATAAATATATTTAATGAAATGAAAGCACAACATATCCAAATTTGTGGAACACAGACATAGCAGCGCTAAAAGGAAAATTTGTTACATTAAATGAATATATTAGAAAATAGAATAATCAATAATCTAAACTCCTTAATCAATAACAAAGGCAAAAAAAATAAGAAGAAGAAAAAGAAGAAGAGCAAAATAAACTAAAAGCAATCAAAAAGAAAGACATAGAAAACGTAATATCGGAAATAAATTAATATGGAGGTGAAAAAAATAGAGAAAGTCAAACAAAGAGGATCAATAAAATTAACAATCCTAGCAAAACTGACAGAGAGAACAAACTGATAAAATCAGGAATAAAATAGGAGATGCTATAGACCCTGCCAAAATTAAAAGGAGTGGGGGAGCCCAGGCACAGCGTAGGCCTGGGTCCACCCCCGACCACCAACACCTGGGAGCCCAGGTCTAACCCACTTCCATCTTGAGACAACTATAGCCATCCCCATAGCCTTTCCCATGCCTTTATCTTGGGGAAAATAGATAGGGCCTAGAAGCAGCTGCAGCTTGCAGAAGGCATCCCAAAGCCAGTGTAAGGCCCACCCTTTCAGCCTCATCTCTGAAAGATGTTGCATCCATCTTGGCGCACCTCCACTGTTGTCTCAAGTTACCTTCTGCTATTACCACCACCACCTATAGTTGCAGTAGTATCCATCCTGGGACATGGGCAGGAAGCCCAACACCAAGGTGAGGTACAAATAATCTGAGGTACAAATAAACTGACATATATAGAATATTTCAATCTTCAATGCAGAAATACATTTTCTTCTCAATAGCATATGGATCCTTCTCCAAAAAAGACCATATATTATGCAACAAAGCAACTCTTAGCAAATATAAAAAAAGCAGAGATACTACCCTGCATTCTATCGGATCATAATGGCATGAAATTAGAAATCAAAAAATAGAAGCTACTCCAACACCTGGAGACTAAATAGTATGCTACTAAATGAACAACAGGTTGCGAAAGGAAGGAGATTAAAAAATTCTTAGAGGTGAAAAGGAACACAGATACAACGTATCAAAATCTCTGGGACACTATGAAGGCAGTACTAAGAGGAAAGATCATTGCATGGAATTCATTCCTTAAAAGAAGAAAAAGTCAGGCTGGGGATGTGGCTCAGCTGATAGAGTGCTTGCCTAGCATGCACAAAGCCCTGAGTTCAGTCCCCAGCACCAAACGAAGAAGAAGAAAGAAGAAGAAGAAAAAAGTCAACAATTAAATGACTTAACACTACATTTCAAAGCCCTAGAAAAAGAACAAATCAACACCAAAAGCTATAGAAGACAGGAAAAATTAAAATCAGACAAAAGAAACAATTAAAAAAAATTGACAAAACAAAAAGTTGGTTCTTTGATAAAATAAATAAAATTGACAAACCCTTGGCCATGCTAATGAAGAGAAGGAGAGAGAAAACTCAAATTACTAACATGTGATGAAAAAGGAAATATCACAGCAGACACTACAGAAATACAGGAGATAATTAGAAATTACTTTGAAAACTTCTACTCCAATAAAATAGAAAATATCAAAGGCATCGACAAATTTCTAGAGTCATATGATTTGTCCAAATTGAATCAGGATGATATACACAATTTAAAAAGATCAATTTCAAGCAATGAAATAGAAGACACCATCAGAAGCCTACCAACCAAGACAAAGTCCAGAACCAGAAGGACACACAGCTGAATTCTACAAGACCTTTAAAGAAGAATACCAGTTTATCATAGCCATATGATCATCTCAAGAGATGCAGAAAAAGCATTCAACAAAATAGAGCACCACTTCATGTTCAAAACACTAGAAAAACTAGGGATAAAAGGAACATATCTAAACATTATAAAGGCTTTCTATGCTAAGCCCCAGGCTAACATCATTGTAAATGGAGAAAATTTGAAAGCATTCCCTCCAAAAATTGGAACAAGACAGGGATGCCCTCTGTTACCATTTCTATTTAACATAGTTCTTGAAACACTGGCCAGAGCAATCAGAAAGATGAAAGAGATTAAAGGGTTACAGATAGGAAAAAGAACAACTCAAATTGGCACTATATGCCAACGGTATGATTCTATACCTAGAATACCCAAAAAATTCCACCAGAAAACTTCTAGAACTAGTAAATGAATTCAGCAAAGTAGCAGGATATAAACTCAACATCCATAAATCAAAGGCCTTTCTGTATATCATTAACAAGTTCTCTGAAAGGGAAATAAGGAAAACTACTCCATTTACAATAGCCTCAAAAAGACATAAAATACTTGGGAATCAACTTAGCAAAAGAGGAGAAAGACCTTTCAACGAAAACTACAGTATGCTAAAGAAAGAAATTAAAGAAGACCTTAGATGATGGAAAGATCTACCTTGTTCTTGGATAGGCAGAATTAATATTGTCAAAATGACCATACAGTGTACAGATTTAAAAAAATTTAATCAAAATCCCAATGACAGGCCTCATAGAAATAGAAAAAATAGTCATGAAATTAATCTGGAAAAATAAGAGACCCAGAATAGCTAAAGCAATCCTTAGCAAGAAAAGTGAAGCAGGTAGTATCAGTATAACAAACCTTAAACTATACTACAGAGCAACAATAACAAAAACAGCATGGTATTGGCACCAAAATAGACTAGTAGACCAATGGTACAGAATAGAGGACACAGAGACTAACCCACAAAATTACAATTATATTATATTAGACATAGGTGCTAAAAACATACATTGGGGAAAAATGACCTCTTCAACAGATGGTGCTGGAAAAACTGTAAATCCATATATAACAAAATGAAATTAAACTCATATTTCTTACCATACACAAAACTTAACTCAAAATGGATCAAGGACCTAGGAATTAAACCAGAGACTCTGTGTCTAACGGAAAAAAAAAGTAGGCCCTAATCTTCATCATGTGGGATTAGACCCCAACTTCCTTACTAAGGCTCCTATAGCGCAAGAATTAAAACCAAGAATCAATAAATGGGATGGAATCAAACTACAAAGTTTCTTCTCAGCAAAAGAAACAATCTGTGAGGTGAACAGAGAACCTACATACTGGGAGCAAATTTTTACCCCTCACACATCAGATAGAGCATTAATCTCTAGGGTACATAAAGAACTCAAAAAGCTAAACAGAAAAAAAACAAATAACCCAATCAATAAATGTGCCAAGGACCTAAACAGACACTTCTCAGAAGGAGATATACAATCAACCAACAAACAACCCAATCAACAAATGGGCAAGGACCTGAACAGACACTTCTCACATGCAGATATACAATCAATCAACAAATATATGAAAAAATGCTCATCATCTCTAGCAATCAGAGAAATGCAAATCAAAACTACTCTAAGATATCATCTCACTGCAGTCAGAATGGCAGCTATTATGAAGACAGACAACACTAAGTGTTGGCGAGGATGTGGGAAAAAGGTACAATCATACATTGCTGGTGGTACTACAAATTGGTGCAGCCAATATGGAAAGCAGTCTGGAGATTCCTTAGAAATCTGAGAATGGAACCACCATTTGACCCAGTTATCCCTCTCCTCGGACTATACCTAAAGGACTTAAAAACAGCATACTACAGGGACACAGCCACATCAATGTTTATAGCAGCACAATTCACAACAGCTAAACTGTGGAGCCAACCTAGATGCCCACTTCAGTGGATAAATGGATAAAAAAAAAATATGGCATATATACACAATGGAATTTTACTCAGCAATAAAAGAGAATAAAAATCATGACATTTGCAGGTAAACGGATGGCTTTGGAGAAAATAATGCTAAGTGAAGTCAGCAAATCCCCAAAAAACAAATGCTGAATGTTTTCTCTGATATAAAGAGGCTGATTCATAGTGGGGTTGGCAGGGCAAGCATGAGAAATAAATGAATTATAGATAGGGTAGAGGGGTGGGAGGGGAAGGGAGGAGGCAGGAAATTAGCAAGGATGGTGGAATGTAATGGATACCATTATCCAAAGACACAAATTGGGTGTCAATCTACTTTATATACAAACAGAGATATGAAAAATTGTGGTATATATGTGTAATGAGAACTGTAATGCAAAAAAAGAGTACATGTATAAAGACATGAATTGGCGTGAACACACTTTATGTACAAAGATATGAAAAACTGTGCTCTATATGTGTAATAAGAATTTTAATGCATTCTGCTATTGTGTATTTTAAAAATAAAATCAATTAAATTAAAAAAAGATGATGACTATTAAAAAAATATACAAATGTTTCTTTTTCTGACATTCTTTCCTTCCTTGTTCTCTGGGAAACCTACAAATAATTCACTATAAAAATTTATGATTAAAATATAGTTAAAATCTACATGAATATAAATGTGATTAAAGAAACAAAAGAATATAGGTCATATACTATAAATTTAGATTAAAATAAAAGATTAAACAAGATAAAAAGACCAAATTTAAAGATCTTAAGGATCTAAAATCTCTTAAGGAAATATAGTCAATTATAAAGTAGCTTTTTTCTGGAATTTATCAATTTTCTTTAAACTTCATGTTTAAAACTATTTACTAACTTACCGAACTTTCAAATATTACATCTGTCTTTGGATCAAAATCAGTGAAAGTGAAAAAAGTTTAATTATGAAAATTTGTCAGAACTTACAAAAACTCTGTGAGATTATAGTTATTCTGAAATAAAGACTATTCCTTAAATGTAGTAATATAATTTTATAAAGACTCTGCAGGAGAGGTAGATAAAATCAGGTTAATCACAAAATATTTGCAAGTGGATGGCAGGCATAACGGTCTTTGTCTGGAATCCCAGGTACTCAGGAGGCAAGAGGATTGCCTCCATAATTTAGCAAGAACCTGTTTCAAAAATAAAATAAAAAGTGTAGCTGCTCAGTGGCTTCACTGGCTTCAATCCCTCGTACTGCTAAATAAGTTTAACAAGAAGAACAAAGGAATTTAACAAACCCTTTACAAGTGGACATGGTAAAAACTTTCCATGTTGCAAATATGCTAGGAAAGTTACAATTTTATGTACTTAATCACAACATTTTATCTTAAAACTTAGAATACTAAAAGCTAAATTGTAATGCAGGGTTTCTTAGCCCTGCATTAGGGACTTCTTTGTTATAGGGGCTGTCCTGAATACTCAAAAAATTTTAGCAGACCCTTGACATCCACCCCAAGATGCTCTGAAATGTCTCCAGACATTACCAATGTACCTGTGGAGATAAAATCACCTGCAGTTGAGAGTCACATTAATGTATTGCTGTTTTAAATGGGTTTTGATTAAAACATAGTTAACTATATATATATATACATATATATAAATAATAGAATATATATATATATACACACACATACATATAAATATATAAATAATAGAACTCATGTGTGTGAAAGAGTATGAAACCAAGTAAAGAGACCATGAGAAAGAACTTTGAAAATTCTGCAGATATCTAGAATTCAAAGCAGTGTGAAAGAATAACAGCATTATTACTGAGTAAAAGCTTTCTGTTCCATCAGAAAGAAAACTTTGCCATTGTTTAAAAAAACAATTTAAAATGTTATGTGAAAGCATCACTCAAAAAACTGAAATAAACAAAATCTTACTTTTCCCTATGGTACTTTGTGTCGGCCCTTGATCCCAATCTTTAGGACGTACATTTGCTTTACTATCTGATTTAATTGCAGATTGTTTTGATGATAAAGATGAAAGTTCTAGAGCATTGTATGAATCAAACAAATCCCAGGTAGTGGCCATTATGCCTAAAGAGAAAGAAAGGAAAAATTATTTGAAATCAAAACTATCGTATCAGATTTACACAAAATCAGTCATAGCAAAATCTAAGAATATCTAGTACTTATTTTTTTAAAATCACTGTTTTTATAATAATGGCAGAAAGTAAATAAAGATGACAAATAATTCATGAGGCCACCTCAAGAGATCCTCTGTCATCACACTATTAGCATATACAAATACCTTAGTGCTTTAGGGATAGCTCCAAATTATCCTTACTGTAATTTCTGATCTCCACACCTCTTTTCCTTCTTTTTCAAGCTTATCTGGTATAATATCAGCAGTCTGTTATTATGGGTCCACTTAGTGATATGGACCTGGATAATAACATGATAAGATTTTTATGTTCTTACATATCATGGTCAACACATACATATTATATTCTCCAGATCTGTTTATTTGAAAAGAAATGATTCAATTTTTATCCAGTAAAAATTTCTTATATTCCTATTAATGTGGAAGGTTATACTTGTTGAGAAAATGATAGATTCTGTTTTCAAGAAATTTGTAGAGTAGTATGGTTATTATCTCTTTTTAAACCTTGTTTAAGTTTGTTAAATTTGTTCATATCATCTAAAAATAACAATGGTCCCCAAACAAAAACTGGGCATATTACTAATCTTCAAATAATAATAATTTAAAAGTTGCAACCCCTTTCACTGCTGATTTATACCACTTTTTAGCAATTATTTTGTCAGTGATCACAAACAATATATTTCTAAATGTTAAACTTCCTAACTTTTGGTTAAATCATGGTGTTTTAATAAAATAATTCTTTTCCTTAAAAATTAAAAATAGAATCTAAACTCAATAAATGCAGTTACTTCATTGCTAGAACTATTGTTTTCCTAATATGAAATGAAGGAGCTTTGGTATCTAATGTTTTCAATAAGTAAGAATACTAACTCAAAATTTCATAATTTTCTATCTTAATGAAATTTTTTAATAGCATCTAATGAGTAATACAAAAAATAAATATTAGTATATTTTAATGAATTGGAAAGAGTACAATTTCTATGTTTATAAAGAGATCTAAGAAAGAAATTATATCCATGAATATTGAATTACTTTTTTTTTTTTGGTAACCTTTAACTGAAAGTTTGGTAAGCTCAGTATGCAGGAATATATTGTTACACAGTCATTAATAATATAATTGCTACACAAATAAATATACATATTACAAATTAGCAATATTAATATATTAGGGTGATTTAAAACTTTTTTATTTGAAGACAACAAATTACTGCTAATTTTAGTTTGAACATAATTACATTTCTTAGTTTAAATAAGTTTAACAGAAAACCTCCAACCCATCAAACTATAAGTTAAATATGTTCATTTTTATATATCAAATATATATACCTCAATGATAAATAAATTTATATCTCAAAAAATATATTTACATACCTCAATAAAGCTGTTAAAAAATAAAATCTCAAGCTACATGCCCTAATATTATGTTCAAGAAGAGCAATAAATAAAAAATGACTGCATTTCCCAATTTTATAGTTATATATTATTAAACCTCTTAATTTAACTGGTAACAGAAAAAAAGTAGTTTAAATTATTATTTTTTTTTTCAGCATTTCTGGGTTAGTCTAAGGTATTTCCAGTGGGAAATGGGTTGTGATAGGAGAGTGTCCAGGAGCTTTAAACAATTAAGGGTATTCTATTTGTTAGGCTGGCTAGTAAAGCACATGGAATTAATTCTTTCTTTACACTACACATATGTGTTATACACTTCTATTAGTGGTAGTATTTCACAATAAATGTTTTTTAAGTATTAAATACATTATTTACACTAAATATTTCAAATACAACCAAGTAAATAGTAAGGTTTAATCATACAATAAAAGCATATCTCTTCTCTGCCTGATTTTGAATGAAACTCCAAGATAGATGCACAAAATAAATGGAGATCAAAATATTACCTTCATTACTGGTAAGGGTGATTGAAAAATGTGGTCTTAAATCTACAACTAAACAGATTAAATACTTTTTTACTTCAGAATGTATGGAATAAATACTAACTAGCACAGCTAGATAAGCAACAACCTGTTCAGCAGGGGTGAGATCAGAATGCAAGCCTTCTGCAAGTGAAAAATCATAACTAAAAAATTTAGAAGTAGTCATCACATTAGTCACTTTTACTTTCTTAGGAATGAATGAATAAAGTACACAGAGAGGTCAGAAATTATTAATTTAGCTGAATTACTTCTGTAAAGATTCACTTAACGTGAGAATGACCTTTCCCCTGACAATATACATATAGCAAATTCTGGTAAAGGTGGTTGTTCAAATAACTGAATTTCTTCAATTTATCTAAAGACACCTAATGGAAAGGAGATCAGGAACTAAATTAAGAGCAGTAATGGCAAGCTATATACAGAGAAAAAGCCAGGTAGATAACACTGTGTGAGGGGTGGGGGGGGGTGGGTGGCGGGGAGGGTGTCTTTCACTCCATTAATATTGTATATTACATAGATTGATTTCCATATGTTGACCCCCTCTTGCATCAGTGGGATAAACACTACCTGACCATACTGTATAATCCACTTAATATGCTGCTGAACTGAGTTTATTTATACTTTGTTAAGGATATTTACATCCATAATAATAATGAACATTGGTCTGTAGTTTTCTTTTATTTCAATTTCTTTATCTGACTTTGGCATCAGAATAATGCTGGTCTCATGAGTTTCAAAATGTTCCGTTCTTTTTTTTCCCTTCTCATTTTTGAAAAGATTTGTATTAAATCTTCTATAAATGATTCATAGAATTCACCTGTAAAATCTTTGATAGGAGGTTTTTGGTTACTAATTCAATCTCTTATTGTTTTAGTAAGCTTTAGCATCACTGTGACCAAACTACCTGACAAGAACAACTTAGAGGAGGAAAAATTTATTTTGCCATATGGGTATCAGAGGTCTCAGTCCATAGAGGCTCCATTCCTCTGGGTCCAAGGTTGAGGCCGAGTATGGACTCGCTAGGTTCCAGCTCTCACAATCCAATTACTATATATCTGAACACTTCTGCATGAACACAAGACATTGGGGGATGTCTTATATCCAAACTATTAAATCTGTCATACATCTGTTGAGATTTTCTATTTCTCCTTGAGTCAGTTTTGGCACTTTGTGTGTGTCTAGGAATTTGTCCATTTTATTTACTCATCTAATTTATTGGCATACAACTGTTCGTAGTATTATATTATAATCCATTTTGTTTTGGGAAGGTCAGGAGTCCCACTTTCACTTCTGATTCTGGTAATCTGAATCATTTCTCCATTTTTGGGTAGTCAATCTTGCAAAAGTTTTGTTAATTTTGTCTATCTTTTCAGACTACCAACTTTTTTTATTTACTAGTTCTGAAATCTTCTTATCTTCACTCTAATCTTTATTATTCCCTTCCTTGTGCTAGCTTTTGGATCTTACATCTTAAGGTATAAAGTTAGGTTACTGGTCTAACCCAGACCTCACACCTGCTAGGCAAACATTCTACAATGAGCTATATCAGCTATACATTTCGCCCTAAGCATTGTTTTCACTTCAGTCCATAAGTTCTAGCATATGGTATTCTCATTTTTATTTGTCTAAAAGTATTTTTCAACTTCTCTTGTATTTTATTCTTTAACTTACCAGTTGTTTAAGAATATGCTGTTGATTTCTACATATTTGTGAACTTTCCACTTTTCCATCCATTATAGATTTTTAGTTTCATTACACTATGGTCAGAAAAGTTCTCCAGATGATTTCAAAATTTAAAATTTTATCAACTCATGTCTTGTGTCCTAATATAATGGTCTATCTTAAAGAATGTTGCATGTAAACTTGAGAAAAATATGTATTTTGCTGTTTAGAGATTGAGTATTCTGTGTATGTTTGTTATTCTAGTTAGTTTATATTGCCATTAAAATCCTATATTTTCCTATTGATCTTGTTCATTGTTCATAATTGGCAGTGGTATATTGAAACTATTATTGTAAAATTGTCGATTTTATCCTCCAACTGTGTCCATTCTTGCTTTGTATCTTTTGGGGTTTTCTTGTTAGGTGTGTGTGTTTATAATTGCAATATCTTCTTTATAGATGTTTTTGTTTCTTATAACAATTTCTCTAAAGACACTTGCATAATACTAGTATAACGGTCTTAACTTTCTTTTGGTTTCTATTGGCACCCTTTCGCATATACTTGTGTCATTGGACCTAAAAACCCTACTCCTTACACAGCTCCATCCCACCACTTTATGTTGTTTTCAAAATTATGTTTACACATTATATGCCCATTAACATAGTCTTATAATTATTGTTTTTCTTTTGGAGAGTGGGTACTGGGGATTGAACTCAGGGGCAGTCAACCACTGAGTCCTTTATGATTCACTTTTCTATTATTGCTTTCAAGATTTTTCTCTTTGTCTTTTGACAGTTTAATTATCTAGTGTCTCTACCTGGATGTTGTTGTTTATCCTTTTATAGTTTGTTGACCCTCTTGGAAGTGCAGATTTCTGTCTTTTATCAAATTTGAAAAGACTCTGGTCATTTCTTCTTCAAACATTCTTTGCATCCTTTATCTCCTTCCTCTCTGAGAGTGACATTATGTATATATAGCCATGCTTATGGTATCTCATGGGTCCCTCAGGTGTTGCTCACTTTTATTTTTTTCTTTCTGCTACACAGGTTAGAATTTTTAAATTGATCTATTTTTAAGAATCAATGATTATTTCACCATCTTGCTCAAATCTACTATTGAAAACTCCAGTTTTTCCAGTTCAGTTATTATACTTTCAATCTCCAGAATGATTCTTTTTACAATTTCTTGTTATTGATATTCTTTATTTGTTCATCCATCATTCTCTTCACTTAGTTTAGATGTTTATCCATAGTTTCATTTAGCTCTATTAACATATCAAATGTAATTGATCTAAATTTTTGTTTAGTAAGTTCCATCTCTGTTTCCTCATGGAAAGTTTGTTAATTTATTCTTTAAATGAGTCACATTTTCTTGTTTCCTTGTATCTTTCATAATTTCTTGTTTAAAACTGAAAATTTAAATTATTATTTTAATTCCAGAAACCAGATTCTTTTGTGGGGGGAGGGGTACCAGGGATTGAACTTAGGGACACTTGACCACTAAGTAACATCCCCAGCCCTATTTTGTATTTTATTTAGAGGCAGTATCTCACTGAGTTGTGTAGTGCTTTGCCATTGCTGAGGCTGGCTTTAGACTTGTGATCTTCTGCCTCAGCCTCCCAAGCCACTGGGATTACAGGTGTGTTGCCACTGCGCCCTGCCTGAAATCTGATTCTTTATGCTCTTTGTTTTTAATAGTTTTCTGAGGATAATAATTGTTTGCTTATCAAATTTTAAAAACAAAAATTTTGTAAAATTCTGTGTTCTCTGTCTTCTGTTATCTCAGAACTCTTTGTTCTTTAGCTTGTGGTAAGCTACTGTCCTATCAAAAATTTCCTTGAATTCCTAGATCTCCCCTCAACCTCCTCTCTCAAAAAATGCTTTTTAACTAAAAAAAGAAGGAAAAGAAAAAAAAAGAAAATAAATCAATTCCCAATCTTTGCAGATATGCTCTCTGTATTTCGACTTTCCTTCAATGTGTGGCCAAGCTATTTATAACTTTTTCTTAGCCTTCACTTCCTGTGCGTACTGAGCCTAGAAGTCAGTTAAAGGTAAAGACTTAGGATCTTCTCATATTCTTTTGGAGAATGTATTCTACCCAAAGTATGTATGAAACTTTTCAAATTCCCCTGTATTTCCAGGCCTTACTCAATACTCTAATTTCCAAAACAAACTCATCCGTACACTTTCCTTCACAGGGTTTGAGATATCCCTTGTTTGGTTAAGTTGTATACTCTTGCCACAAGTAGCAGTGAGTTTTTTATGACAACTTCTCCAAAGCCTCTTTTGTGAAATACTAATATACTCATATAATTTTCTTTTGGTTACTTCTGACATATTTTAATACATATTTGTGTCATTGTATATGTTTATTTTTCTTAGAATGTTTTAGCTGTGAATGGAGAATTATGAGTATAATGCATTCTACTATTGTCATATATGTAAGAAAAAATAATTAAAAATAAAAAGTAAAAAAAAAAAAAAAGAATGTTTTTAAAGAATGCCCTATGTACAGCTGCTTTATTGCTTGATAGAGTTTTGAGTTTGGTGAAAAAAAGAAAACTGCTTTGTCTCAGTCCTTCAAGTAACCCCAAGACAATTAAAGAAAACAAACTTAATTCTTTGAGATAAGATTCCCTTCGAGAATAAGATAGGCCAAGATCTCATACTGCAAAGGTGGGTTACTGCCTTTAATACTACCACTATGCGGGGTGTGGTGGCACACATCTTTGATCCCAGCTACACGTGAGGCTGGAGGACGTGGATCATAAGTTTGGGCAACTTAGCAATTCCTTGTCTCAAAAAATAAAAAGAAACTTGGGATGTAGCTCAATGGTAGAGTGCCCCTGAGTTCAATTCTTTGCACAAACACACAGAAAAAGACCACCACCTTAGAGGGAGTGAGGAAAAATAAGTGAAGATGCCACAAAAATTTCCTAGCAATGTTAATCGTCTTTTGTCGTTTATTGCTAAGAGTTAATGGGGTGCTTTTAATAAATCTTTTATGTTACCTACATTTTACTTCTTTAGAACTCACTTTTCCTTCAACATTTTAATGTCACAATTTTCAAAGATCTAGCAAAGTTTTGAAAGAATTTAAAGCTAGTACCAATGTATTTCATTACCTAAGTTCTCTGATTAGCTTTTTGCATACTTCCTTTATTGCATATTAAGTTGCTTTTTTCTTGATTTAGCTCTTGCTTGGTTGCTATAGACCTTTGACTATTTTCTAGAGTTCTGACAACAGTTCATTTTTTTTTTTTTGGTGGTGCCAGGGATTGAACCCAGGGCCTTGTGCATGCGAGGCAAGCACTCTGCCAATTGAGCTATATCCCCAACCCCAAGAGTTCATTTTTTCTCATTTTTTTTTTGACATTTCTTTGGAGGAACATATTGCTGGAACCACCTATTCTGCCATCTTTGCTAATGTCATCATAAGACTATTTGTCAGTTAATGCTCTTGAGCTTGGTAACCAGCATATGGCACTATTGGGAAGTGGTGCAAACTTTGGGAGGTGGGACCTACCGGAAGGAGTTTAGTCAGTCAGAATGTTCTTGAAGGAGATATTGGGATGCTTGGTCTCTCCTTCGTATTTTGCTTTCTGTCTGCCATGAGGTAAACAGAGCTCTCCTTCCACATGATCCTAACACCATAGGCCCAAAGCACCAGGGCCAGGTGATTTTATTTATATATATATATATATATATATATATATATATATATATATATATATATATATGTATGTATCCAAAATAAATCTTTCTTACTTATAAGTTAATAATCTCAGGCATTTGTCACAACAGCAAAAAAGCTGATTAAAAAAGTCCTAAGTAGATATTAATATTTCATACAAATAATGATCACTTGGTTTTCTCCTTAAGAATATTAATGTTCCACCAGGCACCGTGGCACATTCCTATAATCCCAGTGGCTCGGGAGGCTGAGACAGGAGAATCATGAGTTCAAAGCCAGCCTCATCAAAAGTGAGGCACTAAGCAACTCAGTGGGACCCTATCTCTAAATAAAATACAAAGTAGGGCTGGGATGTTACTCAGTGGTTGAGTGCCCCTGAGTTCAATCCCCAGTACCCCACCCCCACAAAAAAAAAGAATATTAATGTTCTATATCTGTTCTTGTCTTACCACCAAAGTTGAAAATGCCAATACAAATGAAAGATTACTATAATAGTGGTATGCTTTTCTGGTTCCTATATTTCCATGGGGATTATCTCAGTTAATATTGAAACAAACTGTTTACTTTTTATCTCAAATATTTTATCAAGAAAGATCCTACTATGTCTTTACAGATAACTATATCAAGACTGAATCTGAATATTTTAAATGCTTTTTATTTTTTTGTAAGAGATATTAATCTTCTGCCTTCAGTACTCCTCATTCTAAGGTTTTCAAAGCCAGACTGGCATATACACCACTAGTACTCTGATCTTCAGGCCTTCAAACCATACTATCAGTTTGCCTGGGTTTACAAATGATAATTCTCAACCTCCATAACCATATAAACCAATACCTTATAAAAAAATCTTTTTATACAGATATATGTTACTTAAAAACAGTTACAAATTAAGAAAGTTATGATATCATTAGGTAACATAATCTAATTCAATTACCATCATATATGTGGTCTATCACTGATTGAAACATGGTTAGCACTACATGACTATGTGTGTATATGTGTGTGTGTGTGCACCTTATTGATTCCATTTCTCTAAAGAATCCTGCCCAATGTACACATATTATAAATTACTCTCATATTTATGGATTAAGCCTCTAAGAAGATCCTTGATATGGGCTATATTAGGGGGGTTAGGGATGATTATTTGGTAAAAACTTTCCCATTACTTCAATTATCAAGTAAAATTCTGTCATTTTTTGAGCAGTTTTGATAATTTTGAGTTCTATAAAGAATGATTCTTTCCTTTATTTTTAAATCTATTAATAAAAGTAGCAACAAAGAACTCCTTAATCATAAATCCTAGAATTAGACTTAGCAAATACAGCTTAATAGCTACAGACTTCTCCATGTTGTGTAATCTCTCTTTAAAATTTGTAGCCTGGAGAAGCCAATCTGAATCATATTTTCTGCTGCCTGCAGGGTACCAGGAAAGGGAAAGCAAGGAACCAAGCATATCCACATTTCTACTCCCTAACTGATCAATTAGGTAAGTCACACCTTTATTCCTAGGTAGAAATAAGTAAGAGAATAACAGTGGAGATGAACACACTCATTTATACTCTCTCAAATAAAAGAAAATATTAGGAATAGGGAATAAATGCTCCCACCTATAAGACAGATTAGGCAAGATACATGCATTTGACTCATCTATTTCTACAAATGATTTAATAATTTTTCTTTCTCTAGGTGTAAAACTAATTCATTAATAAAAATGTTTTTATTAAAAACTGATTAAATGTTTTTGCTAGAAGTTCATTTTAATCTTTTAAAAAATTAGTTTATAGTTTTGTTGAGTAGTAAAGGCAGTTAAGATCATCTGTAACCTTCCTTATAAGTATTCCTTTGGTCATACAGGAATGTTCTATATCTGTTCTTGTCTTACCACAAAAGTTGAAAATGCCAATACAATGATGAAAGATTACTATAATAGTGGTATGCCTTTCTGGTTCCTATATTTCCATGGGATTATCTCAGTTAATATTGAAATGAAATGTTTACTTTTTATATACAGATTTTTGGCTATAAAATATTCTCAAGGATGTTAATTTGTAAAAATTGAGAGAGTAAGTGCAGTCATTAAGAACATAGGCTCTGGAGTAAGAACAAGTTAGCTAATTTCTTTTTTGCATATTTCCTCATCTACAAATAGTGCAATAATAATAGTGCCTAACACATAGATTTGTGAGAATTAAACCAGATAACATACATGAAGGGCCTAAAATAATATCTAGAACATTTAAAATGTTAATTGTGGTAGATATTCTTTGTGACATACTAAATAATAAATTTATAAATCTTTCATGAACAAGTGAAGAGTACAGAATACTATGATAGAGTATACAAAAAATCAAGATTGGGTTATGTTATTCAAATCTATATCTTTATTACTTGTTACCTTATTTTTCAAATTCTGAAAACTATAGATCACAGGATATAATTACTACCGTGAATTGTCCAAATTATTCTATTTTTGCTCTCTATATTTCATCATTTATTTGTTGATTGTCAGACTCAAGGAGCATATACTAAAACATAGTAGTTTATCAAGGAGAATAAAACAAATTACCTTTGTCTTCTGTTATGATTTTATCACACTGAACATCTTTATTCTTTGGTGCACCATTAAAAGTCTGCATCATCCTTTCAACATATAAGTCATTGCCTAATCTATTTTTACAAAGGCTTTCATAATTCTTATTTCCTTGGCTGTAAAAAATAAAGTAAAACCAACTCATTAATAAAAATCAATTATAACTGCACATATTCTCTATGTATGTCACCGTTCTCCATTTATTCCTCAGCATCTAGATCTAGGATTTGTTACTTCTGTTTATTCTTATTCATAATGAATTATTTCTTTATTGGTTTGATGCATTTTTACTTGATATTATTATCATTAATGTGGCTATACCAAAAAGTGAAGTCAGAGTTCAAAAATATCCTTCAGAAAAGATTAACTGACTTCCAAAGGATGCTTTTACACTGTACCTCTCAACATCTGGACTACTTTCAGTATCCACCAGTAACATACTAGCACTATTTCTATAGAGGTTTTAATAAGTTCTCTATAGAACTTTAATGTAAATATATAAAGTTATATACTCCTTCAAAATACTACTTTTGTGACATCCTCAAAGCATATTTTCAGAATTGGTCAGTTCTTAGAAAATAAAAATTTCATTTTTTTTTTTTTTTTTTTTTTTGCTCTGAGGAATTTAGAAATGTGTTTTTCTAACTTCCAAATGCGTATGTGAATGTCTTTTAATTGTGGCTTATATTACTGTTGTTGTTGTTGTTGTTGTTTTTCTTACTGTACTGCATTGTCAGAGAATCTATTTGATTCTACTTCTTTAAAATTTTTGAGACCTTGCTTCATGGATGTTCCATGTTCTCAAAAAGAATGTGTTCTCTAACTGTTAATGGCAGAGGTATGTTAAGTGCAGAGGTCATTAAGATTTTATTCAAATTTTCTGCATATATACTACTTTATTTCCTGGTTGACCTATCAATGATTAAGAGAAGTGGTAAAATCTTCTATGTGTAATGATACTTATCAGGTTTCCAATTTTGTTCTCTATATATTGAGATTATTTTATTAGGAGTATTTAAGTTTATGCTTATACCTTTATACTATTGAATGACCTTTGCCTCTGATAGGTTTTGTCAGTTTGTTTCTTTGAAGTGATAAAAGTTTTTTTTTTCCTATATTTTTCTTCTATTTTAAAAATATCTTCTTTGTATTTGGTATTCTGGAGTAGTACAATGCACTGAATGTTTTTTATAGCTCTCTTATTTATTCCTATTTCTGTGAAATGGTGTCTCTCAATAGTTGAGAAAGTCATTATGACTCTGACCAGTACCTCTATTTAATTCTTTCTGTTTTGCTCTTTCTAACTGTATTAGACATATATCAGACCATTTTATTCTACTATAAACATAAACATATTTTTAACTTTTTTATATTTTGTTATTTTGTATAATTTATCCAGATCTAGTTTCTAATTTATTAAATCTCTAATCAATTATGCTTACCATGTTGCTGTTTATTTTCAACAATCATATAAATATACTTTTATAAAGTTCTTTTTCCAAACATGAGTCATAAATTTGATAGTTTCTTAATGTTAATGATGTTTTAACTCTTGCTTAAATATTTCACACATATATTATATATCTGATAACATCATAATCCACAGCCCTCAGTGTCTAGATCTAGGATTTGTTACTTCTGTTTATTCTTATTTATAATAAATTGTTTCTTTATTGGTTTGAGTATTTTTACCAAATTCAACCTGAGGAAACAGTAAGAGCCTGAATGGGGTATGCTTTCCTCCACAGGTTTGTGTTTGCTTCTGAAAACAGCCAGCATTCCTAGTAATTTAGGATCTCTTAAGATAATTTAGGTGCTTTTCTCTCCCCTTTATTTTCAAAGAGTTAGAGTCTCACTGTGTTGCTCAAGCAGCCCTGAACTCCTGAGCTAGGTTGTTTTTCTTTTCTTTTCTTTTTGTTAATTTTGGGGATTGAACCCAGAGCCTCAATATTCTAAGCACACATCTACTATCGAGCTACATCCTCAGGCTCCTTTTTTGGGGGTCCTAGGTACACTTTCCCTTACTTTGTATAAGCCAGTAAAACTATGTTATTCATGACCTAATTCTATTAAACTTTAGAGTCCAAATAATTTTATAATTTTTTATACTTTGGGGAGGGCAATGTCCTAAAATTATT
Source organism: Callospermophilus lateralis (assembly GCF_048772815.1). Lineage (NCBI taxonomy): Eukaryota > Metazoa > Chordata > Mammalia > Rodentia > Sciuridae > Callospermophilus > Callospermophilus lateralis. The sequence continues at coordinate 90,485,770 of NC_135311.1, read as the reverse complement.
TTGGCAATGTCCTAAAATTATTTTAGCAATAGATTTTATAGCATTATGAATCACATTTAAATGACATTTGGGATGAAATAATCTGAATAATTATATTAATACTCTATATAGACTATATTAATTTCAGACAGAAAAGACTTCAGAGCAAGAAAAAAAATCAGAGATAAAAAGGGGCATTACAAAATCATAAAAGAGCCAATTCTCCAAGAATATACAATAATCTTTAATATGTTTGCGTCTAACAACACAGCATCAAAATACATGAGGCAAGAATTAATAGTGTACTTATACTCATTAATAAAGAGAAATAAAAAACCTGCTTCAATAGACTAAACTCCTTTACTTCCCCCATAATATTTTCCTTTAAGTCTTAAATATAAAAATGTCAGTTCTTTCTTTTTAATTTATGTGTGCATAAAATATAGTTAAAATCTATATTGAGACTTCTTTATTGCCTTTATTTTTGTCTTAGAAAGTCACATAATTTTTTAAGTTTAGTTAATTGACAAATAATATGCACAAATATATGGGCAAAATGTAGTGCTTTGAGAGATATATATATACTACTTAATCTGATTTTGTTTGATAAAATCAGAGTAAGTAGTATATCTGTCATATCAAACATTTATTATGTCTTTGTGGTGAGAACATTCAAAATCTTCTCATCTAGCTATCTGGAAATACACATTGTTAATTATAGTCACCCTACTGTACAACAGAACACCAGGATTTAATCCTGCTATCTAACTGTAACTTTGTACCTATTGATTAACATCTCCTCTATCACCTTCAAAAGTTCACCTGATTATTAAATATGGTAAAACCATGGATTTTTCCTCTATGAAAATTTACATATAATATAAACATAACTTCACAGGGCACATACAGTTAGTGTACATTCAGAAATCCCCCAACGACCCTTCATAGAAACAAGGTACAGAACCCCTGCTTTAGCATCTGACATATAGAAGCAATGAAGACAGTTGAACTATACATACGTTACTTTCTCAGCTTCTTCAGATTCTACAGAGATCATAACTGTTGGCAAGTCAAAAAATCGTAGCATTTCTGACTCTGTAAGTATTATCTCTATATTCTTCTCAAGGTCTTCTTTTGTTATAGTTGTTTCAGGCACTGCCCTCATAACTCGTAAATCTGAAATACATAATAAAAATCATTAACTAATTCATATTTTTATTTTGCATTGTTTCCTAATTGCCAAAATATATGAAGTCATATGTTGCAGATGACCTTATATGATAAAGGAACAGCCCATGTTTTGAAATATAGTATATTCCACTTCTCTGAAACCAAACTGCATCTTACAGCCCATAAAGTGTCTTCTTTGCTGACTGTAGCTATCAAGCCTAGACTAATCTTATATCCAGTCATAACTAACTCCAAGGGAATCCCCATTATAACTGTTCCACAATATTAACAGGGATTCTGGGCTGACTGACTATTGATACTACTCTTGCAGAATGTGGGCATAAGTTTACTCGGGGGGATATAACATGTAACCCTTCTGTAAGCCCTGAAGTTAATTTCTAGTCTATATCTACAACAATCTTCTTATTGTCTTTTGATTTAGATTATAGATAACCTCAAATCATCTTCGCTAGGAGCTTCAAAGATTCTTCAATAGAAGTTCTCATTGACTATATCAATAAAAAAGGCTCAAGATTATTTTGAAAATGATTGGCAAAAAACATTTAGGACAGTCAGAAGTCTAAGATTCATGGAAAATTTTACTGAGAATAGAGTTTTGGGGCTGAGTGAATTTGGAACTGGTTATGTGGACAAAAAAGAGGCATGACATGGCATTATGTTGGAGTTTAATATATTCATTTAATCAAAGAGTGTGAAGAAGGAATCCTTAGGACTTCAGGATGAGTAAAGCTTGAACAACTTTAGGAAACTAAGAACATACAGTTTCCAGAGAATTTAATCTCTTCTAGAGAAGGCCCATAGACTAAGAAAAACATATTCTTGATAACCTAAAAAAAATTTATTTTTTAAAAATGTAAACCAATCATCAAAATTTGGAGTGGCTAAACAAATTATACTCTTCTACGAAAACTAAATAGTAGTTGAATGTAATTTTCAAAATCATGAAAATATATTTGTGATAGAACACAGAAAAGTCTGGAGGAGTAATCAGAGAGGGTGCACCCCAAACCAGATGTCAACAACACACCTGCCTAAACTTCCAGAAGGTCTCCATTCTTACAGACCTATAAAGTATGTCACTTAGGCACCAGCACAGTAGGCACAGTGTTGAAATCCATTAAATGGCCTAAGTCATAGAGAACTACACTAAGAACTCTATTTGGAATTGAACTCAACACTACACACAAACTGACAGACATGGTCAAGAGAAGGCTGCTTACTTAAAGAGGGTCTTCATCTTAAAGTGAAAGAAAGTTCCATTCCAACAAATGCATTAATCTCCACATAGAAACAGAAGAAAATATAAAAAACAAAACAAGGCTTATCTTAAAGTTAAGTACTCCCTAGAAACTGATTCCAAAGAACTGTAGGACAAAGAATTCAAAAGACTGAGTTTTAAAATAATCAATGTATTCAAAGAGTATATGAATAAATAGCTGAATGAATTAAGAAAGACAATGCAGGATATGAAAGAGCAATTCAATAAGAGATATAGATTCTAAAAAAGAACCAAACATAAATCTTTGAAAACACTCAATTGGAAGCTTCATCAATGGATTATATTAAAAAAAAATAAAGAATATCAGGATTTGAAAATAAGCTCATCACATTTAGAGAATAATAGAGAAAATACAAAACAACTATGAACAGAGCATACAAGATCTCTGGGACAACATTAAAAAATCAACCATACAACTCATACAATTTGATGAGTAAGTCAAACTACAGGCTAATGATACAGAAAACCTATTCAATGAAATAACATCAGAAAAATTCCAAGTTTGGGAATTACATGGACATATAGGTATTGTAGGCATTTAGAACATAAAACTGACAAGACCAGAAAACAATCTGCATGACATATTACAGTTAAACTGCCAAAAGAATAGAACAAAGAAAGAATGTTAAAAGCAATGAGTATGAAGTCAGTTGTAAAGATCAAACCATCAGAATAATAGCAGAATCTCTCAACAGAAATTCAAAAGGGCAAGGCATGGAATGATATGGCTTAATAGCCCTGAAAGAAAATAACTACAAACCTAAATTACTAAATCCAGATTTTTATGGTTTGGATATGAGGTGTCTCCCAAAACCTCCTGTAAATGTAGGTATATTCACAGGTAAAATTATTAGACTATGAGCGCTCTAATCTCATCAGTTCATCCTACTTTGAGTGCTAACTATAGACTAGTATGGCGTGGCTGGAAAAGGCATCTCACAGGAATAGAGGGCATGATCTGGAAGGGTGCATCTTCCATGTGACCCCCACCCCTCCCCTTTCTTCTCCTGAGCCTGCCATGAGCTAAGGAGCTTTCCTCCACTGGGCCATTCCCCCATGATATGCTGCCTCAACTTGGGTCCACAGCAATGGAATCAGTCATCTACAGATTGAGACCTATGAAATCATGAGCCCCAAATAAACTTTTGTTCTTTTGGTCACAGCAATGGAAAAAATTAATAAAACACAGCTGTTGTCCTTCAGATTCAAAGAAGAAATAAACTCTCCAAGATAAGCATAAAATAAAAGGATTCATGACTACTAAATGGACATTACAGAAGATGCTTAAAGGAATCAGATAAGGAAGCAAGGTAAACATAACCACGACAGCATGGTGAAGAATAAAGCTTACCAGATGAGTAGGTAAACAAATGAGAAGCAAGAAAGAATCAAACAAAACTATTTCAATAAATCATTCATTCATTGAGGCCATCTAAAGAAAAACTACATAAAATGCAGTTTGAGCCCTACCTTACAAATAAAACTAAAAGCATCCCTAATAATAAACTTCCTTCTGATTATGCAAAGAAACAATGGTTCTCAAACTTTAGCATGAATAAGAATCATTGAAGGACTTATTTAAGGTTTTACTAAATTTTTAAAAAAACAATAAATTTCTTATTTTAGAGTAGTTTCAGATGTATAAAAAAGTTGCAAGAAGGATATTGGAATGTAATGGACATCATTATACAAAGTACACATATGAAGACTTGAATTGGATGTCAACATACTTTATATAGAAACAGAGATTTGAAAAAACAATTACATTAATTGTAATGCAAAAAAACACAAAGTACATGTATAAAGGCATAAATTGGTGAGAACATACTTTATATACAGAGATACGAAAAATTGTGCTCTATATGTGTAATAAGAATTGTAATGAATTCCACTGCTGTTGTGTATTTAAAAAATAATAATAAAATCAATAAGATAAAAAAGAAAAGTTTTAAGAATATTAGAGTTCCTGTATACCCTGCATTGAGTTTTCCCTTTTTAATACTATCTATCATATTTAATACAACTAAAGAAACTATATGGTTACTTCATTATCATTTAAAGTCCATATTTTATTCCAAGTTTCTTAGTTTTTAACTGTCATTTTTCTCCTTCAGAATCTCCTCCAAGATATCTAACATTATATATAGCCATCATGTCCCCTTAGATTCCTCTAACTGTAACAGTTTCTCAGACTTGTTTTTGATAACTGAGTTTTGAGGAGTACTGGTCATACATATATTTTGGAAAATGTGCTTCAGTTTCGATTTGCTTGATATTAAACACAGTTATGGGCTTCTAGAGGAAGACTACAGAGGTAAACTGTCATTATAATCAAATATTTAGGGTACATGTTATTAACATGACTTATCACTTATTAACCTTAACAACCAGGCTGAAGTACCATTTGTCAGGTTTTTCTGCTTTAAAGTTATTCTTCTCCTCCCGATATATATACTGTACTCTTTTAGAAGTAAGTCAAAATGAAAAGTTCCACCTTCTTGAGGAAGGAATGTCTACATTATTTATCTAGAAATCTTCTGTAAAACTGATAAAATCAGCATACTGTAGCAATATAGCCATCTCAATGTTTATAGCAGCACAATTCACAATAGTCAAATTATGAATTCAACAATATGCCCATCAATAGACAAATGGATTTAAAAATTGTGGTACGTACACAAAATGGAGAACAACTTTTTTTTTTTTTTAGTTGTAGATGAACACAATACCTTTATTTTATTTATTTATTTTTATGTGGTGCTGAGGATTGAATCCAATGTGTCACCCATGCTAAGCAAGTGTTCCAGCACTGAGCCACAACCCCAGCCCACGAACATCTTGCTGAGTAAAATAAGCCAGTTTCAGAAAATCAAGGGTTGAATATTTTATCTCATATGTAGAAGCAAAATAAAGGAGAGGAGGAGGGGAGGATTGGTATCATAAAGACATAAGGAAGATCAGAGAGAAGAAGATGGAGGAGAGGAGGGATGAGAAAGGGGGAGGAAATGCAGAATGAATTTTTTAAAATAAAAAATGTGCTATGTGAATATGTAAATATACCATAGGAATTTCACCTTTATGTGTAAGTAGAAAGAAACAATCAAAAATAAATAGATGAGCAAAAAAGAAGATCAGGAGAATGGGAAGAAGAGAGAAAAATTAATTGAAATTGAATTGCATGCATATATGAATTTGTTAAGATGAACCCAACCAACTACTATGTTGTTAACTATAACGCTTTAATAAAAAAGAAAGAAAAAAGAATTCTTCCATAAAGATTAGTCTAATCTGTGTCTTTTATTCATTCATTTATATCAGTATGGATTCATAGTGTTTATTTTAGTGATGGATCCAATGTTTATTATTTGTTGGTTATTTGAGATAAAAAGAAATATGGAAATGATTTCTAATAGCTACCAGAGATACCACGGGAGTATCTATCTACCTATTTATAAATATAATTAAGACATGGAAGGATTCTACAATGGTATCAGATTGTGACAAAATAATTTAATAGCTTTAAAAATGTATGAAAACCACATTGAAGGAGTTTTGGGAAAGGTATGAACAGAAATATCATTGGAAATGAGTAGACACTGTACAATTAAAGACAGTAGTATTTTCATTACCTGTTAAACTAGATAGTCTTTCTCGTCTAAAGGATGGTTCTTCTAAGTCTTCTGCTATTGACTCAGTTGTTGATATACTTGACTTAGAAATGGTACTGCTTCCTATAACTGATCTTTAACAATATTAATAACATTGACATTTAATAACATTACTCATTTATTTAAATGTTCTTATGGACAATATATAAATTAGAATATATTACCAGAAGGGAGAAATCAAATATACTATAATCATATCAACAATATAAGTCAAAATAAGTTGATAAATTAACTTTTAAAACACTAAGTTGATTTTTTATCTTCTTTAGATAAAAAGTAATTCAAAATATATTTTAGAATAACACATGCCAGATGTATGTTTAAACAAATTCAATGTATTCCCAATGTATTTAGGACAAAAATCCAAAATATAGCCTACCATCTCAGCCTCTTCATCTCTATTCTCTCTCTTGCCTTAAGATTATTTTGTTGCTTGTCCTTATAGAGCTCATTAGAGCCTCACCCTGAAGTATTTATCCTTTCATTTTTCACCTCCTTTCTGCTCATTATTCAAATTCCATCATAAAAATGTGATTTGTTCAATTTATAAAGATCCTCCCAAAACTAAATAAAAAACACATCTATGTACTCAACAGGAGATCAATGGAAGAATCCAGAAATAATTTTCTTAAACATATGAACTTAACACCATTCCATGATATCATACAAATTTTATTTTTTATTTATAGTTTCAACTGCCCACTTAAAGAGTGGGTCAACTTTATTGGAACATTCTTTTGTTTTCCTTGCTTTCCCATGACTTTCATTGGCAAACTTGGGGGCAGTCTCTAGAGCAGTATATAATTGCTCTGTATTCAAAAATAAACTAGAAATCAAACCCTAGCAGAATAAGGAATTTCATGGGAAAGGGAACAAAATGGAAAGCCACTCCCCTTCCCATAAAAATATAGCATAAAAGAAGCTGAAGAAGATAAGGAAAAGTATCTAATGAGAATTTGCAATCAACTCTGTGTGATGTTAGCCCCGTATTTTGGTTCCCCGGGTATTCTTAAGTAAAATCTAAATACTTTTTACAAAACTTTTCTTTTTGGGGGGGGTTTACCGGGGATTGAACTCGGGGTACTTGACCCCAGGGCCACATCCCCAGCCCAATTTTGTATTGTACTTAGCGACAGGGTCTTTCAGAGTTGCTTAGCACCTCACTTTTGCTGAGGCTGGCTTTGAACTCAAAATCCTACTGCCTCAGTCCCCCAAGATGCTGGGATTACAGGCGTGCGCTATAGCACCTGGCTCACAAACATTTTAATGTGAGAGTGCAGGAAATCAAATCATTCAGAGTTCTGCATCTAATTAAAACATAAGCAACATAGAGAAGGCACACTAGGAAAATAGGCTTTAGCTGAGAAACTAGAGATAACTGCTATCTAAGTTTATATATGCAATTTAAATAAAAAGACTATATATATATATATATATATATATATATATATATATATATATATATATGGAGGAAAAATAGAACAATACCTTGTAAACTGCCCTAACATACTAGGATTTACTGTATTCTGATACAGGCTATAGGAAGAAATAAATTCTGATCCAAGTGATCCTTCTTGTGATGTCAGTAGTTTACTTGGTTTTGCTGTACCAACATGTGGGTCTGGACAATAAAGAGGTCGGGGAGTAACATCAATTCCATTTGCATCAAACACCTGTAGAAAATGGTATTTTAAAATTAAGTAATTAAAAATGATGGGATTTCTAAATAATAGGACTTAGAAAATAGAAACAACTCTACTATAAAAAAAGTTCATAGGATAAGATAAACAATAATAGAAAATTTTATACACAAAATTTCTTAACTAGGCATATATTTTTTAAAATCTTATGTTTTATCTCTATATAATAAATAAGCCATGCATTACTTAATAATGAGGATATATTCTGAGAAGTGTTAAGTGGATTTTGTCATTGTTCAAAATACAGTAGTTACATAAACCTAGATGGTATAGGTGAATTACTCAATGTGGCCTCTCAGTGCAATCAAGAAACAGTATAAACACAAAACGTATGAGGCTGCGCTGGCATAATAGCCGTGCTGTTTTACAGCAAACTTTGAAAAATAATTATAAAAAGTATTTAGCATAGTAAATATACAAACCAGTAACATGCTTATTATATTTTGTACTATACATAACTGTGGCACAATTGTAGGTTTGTTTACATCAGTATCACCACAAACACCTAAGTAATGCTTTGCACTAAAATGTTACTATGGCTATGATATCAGCAGGTGATAGGAATTTTTCAGTTCCACTATAATCTTTCGGACCATTGTCATAAATGCTGTCATTGACTCTTACATTGGTATGCAGCACATGATGGCATTAATTGTGGGAAATAAGAAAGGTAGAAAGACATCCAGTTGTTAATATTTTAGCCTATTTAATTACTGTATGTACAGGCTTTAAAAAATTCATTATTTTAAGTTAACATTTTATTCTCAATTTGTTATATATTTCTGGCTAATTTTTAATTATTTTAATCATAAAATTTTAAATACAAATATGTAATTAAAATAGAACTGCACACTATGACCTTTCTATGCATGAAAATAATCTCTCTATTCTTTGGATCCCAATAAAAATTTTTAGTTTAAAAAATATTGGTATGTGCATCTTTTGTTATACTCTTACACAATTAGTTAATACATTTTTGTGCTATTACAAATATTACTCAAAATATCTGTTTTTTTAACTATTTGTTGCTTGCATGCAAATTCATATAAATATGTATTTGCTTTATTTTTAAGTCTGATATCCAATAAACATTAATAATTCACTAGGTGACTTTAAATTTTATATGTAGATAATTCAGTAATCTACAAATACTCAATATTTTGCTTCTTTCTTTCCAGTTTTTACTTTCATTTCTTTTTGATGACAAATTGAACTAAGACTTCCAAAAATGTTGGATAGAAGTGGCATTTTTTCCCCCCAGATGTCTCCCCATTTGATACAATCATTTCTGCAGGACTTAACAGATACCCTAAATTCTATTAAGGAAGTTCCTCTTGACCAGTTTTTAAAAATTTTTGTGTAAATCATGAATATTCAATATTACCAGATATTCTGTATTGAGATAACCATATGCTTTTCTTTTTTTTTCCTTCCCCCTTTAAGCTATCAATGTGTTGAATTACATTCTGGATTTTTGAATGTGAAACCAATCTTGATTTCTTGGTATAAATCCAACTTCCTTATGGTATATTATGCATTTTTGTTGTTATTAAATAGCATTTGCTATTATTTTATTGGCATATTATTTTCTTCATCTATGTTGCATAGATGAATTATTATGAGAATATGGTTGTATTCATAGTTTAATGTCAAAACACTACCCTCATAAAATGAGTTTTGAAGTACATCCACATTTTGTGTTCTGTTTTCATCCATATATGCTTGGCATGTATCACAAGTAAAGCCATCTGGGCCTAGAATTATCTTTGAAAGAAGGTTTTCAAATTACTCATAAAATTTCTCTAATAGCTTCCACTTTTAAAGAATTTTTCCATTTTATCTAATTTTTAAAGTTCAAATTGGAATAAAATTACATGTAATATGCACTAATTAATTCTTTAAATAGCTTTTAATATATATGATTGAGTGAGTTTGAGTATTTTCACAGATAAGTGCAACTAGTACCACAATTAATTCCAAACATTTTTATCACTTCAAGAAGCCCTGTATCCTTTAATTATGACCCCTTAACCCTTGTCTGTCTCCTAGTCCTAGGCCAGCACTAATATACTTCAGGTCTCTACAGATTTCATATTCTGGACTTTGATATGAGTAGATTAATACACCATGGAATATTTTGTCACTGGTTGTCTCAATTATCATGTTTTCAAGATTCATCCATTTTGTGATATATATCAGTGTTTTATTCCTTTTCCTGCCTGAATAATAATCTATCATACAGATATATTACATTTGCTTAGCCATTTTTTCATTGAAGGGCCATTTCCATATTTTGGCTATTATGAATAATGCTGCTACAAACATTTATATACAACTTTGTTTGGGAACACTTTAATTTTTCATGGGGTATATATACCTAAGAGTTGGGCCCTAAGGTAAGTAAGACTGTTTAAACTTCTAAGGAACATTAAAGAAAACACACTTTTCAAAAATAACCATATCATTTTACATTTCCACCCACAGTGTATGAGGGTTCTGATCTTCAAATCCTTACCAACCAATGTTATCTTATTCTAATTACAGCATCCTGGTGGGTGTGAGTTGATTATAATTATGATTTGAATTTCTGATGATTAATATTAAGCAACTTTTCACATACTTTGTGACCATTTGTGCTTTCCTTGGAGAAATGAGTAATTAGATTATATACCCAAATTTTAATCAGGTTATTTGTCTTTATTGATGAGTGCCTAGTGTTCTTACATATTTTAGATAAAAGTCTATGTACCTACCCTGCCTCCATCTGTAGTTCAGCTCCGAGCTACTGTCCCTCTGTAAACATTACAATTCAAGACCAAGATTTTGCTGTCTATCCCTCTGGATGTAGCTGGCATTCTCCCCTGAATGTGTATTACTTGTTTTACCCCAAAAGCTTCGCTTTCAAGGTGACTAACATTCTCCTTTACACTCTCAAGATGGCCAGCATTCTCCCTTGAATGTGGATCCACTTTCTTAAACAAACCGGTCTCTGACTGGCACATGCTAAAATTTTTTTCTGTCACATATTCCAAGAATCTCTTGAGTTGAGGTCCTCCTCTCTGGGAACTCCTCTGGTGATAACCATACCACCTTTACTGTCTTAATCATGGTTTTACTTTGGTGAACAAATTTATAATAGCTACTTTGAAATCTTTTTTGTTAAATCTGACCATCTGATCCCTCTCACTGGCAGTTTCTGTTGTCTGCTTTTTCTTGTGCATGGTTTGTGCTTTCTGTACTTCTGTGGAAAACTGGAGATTTTAGATGATGTATTATAGTAACTCTGGGTATTGGTACCTCCCTTCTCTTCAGAGCCTGATATTATTATTATTATTATCTTATTTGTTTAGTGTTGAATTATTTTATTGAAGCCTATATTCCTAGTATGGATTAACTATCCATTAAAAGATGATATTGAAGTCCTAGTTCACTGAGATTATAACGTTATTTGGAAACTGAGTCTTTGCAGATTTAACCAAGTCCAAATCATTGGAGTAAGCACTAACCCAACGACTGTTGCCCTTAAAAGGGGACATTTGAACAGATACACAGAGGGACAACAACAACAACAAAAACACATGGGGATAATGTGATATGTGATGATATTGGAGTGATGCCTCTACATGGAAAGGAATACCTGGAACTACTAGAACCTAGAAGTGAAACATGAAACAAATCGTACCATTCAGACAGCACACCTTGATTTCAAATTTCTGACTCCCAGAACTAAGAGACAATAAATTTCAATTATTTTTAACAATTTCTTGTCCTTTGTTAAGGCAGTCCTAGGAAACTAATATCCCCCATCTCATTTCATAGCCCTTTGCTATTGATTCTCAGTGAGATGGTATAGTTTGGGTGGGCTCACAAACCTCTGGGAATGTTCTGACAGAATTAAGGTTCTGTTCCACTCTTTCCCTATCCACACTCAGTTATTAATTGCTCTATTATTTTCAACAATGCCCTAGGGCATAAATGCCCTACAAATTAATCTAATCATGAAGTCTGATTTACCAAATTTGTCTTTAAAAGACTGTGATTTTAATGTCCCATCTAAAAAATCATTTTCTGATCCAAAGTTAAATATTATGCACTTTTCTATATATGTTATGTTTTGATTAAATGTTTTAAAGTCTTTTGTTATGAGACAATTCTGATAATTAATTTGATGACATTTGAAGAGTACATTGCTGAGGAGAGTAGATGACAGTAGTATATTAGCTATAATTAACAACAGATAATTCTTAATGTCCTAAGTAGACTTTCCTTATTCTACTACAATATTCCTATTATTCATAGTGAGTTACAGGAGCCGTTTGCTAGTATTATGCTGTAAGGAATGTTACGGAGTAAAAATTTTAATCAAATCAATATTTCAATATTTGAAGTGATCAGTTGATTATTCTAAAATTCCAATAGTTTTACATGATGTCATTTTAAAATAAACTCAGAATTCTAAAGAATATTACCTGTATTGTCTTAATGTTGGGAATATTCAATTTTTCTATTGATTTCATTTCAGGTGGAATAAGTAAGTTTCTTGATACAGTCAGTTTGCTTTGATTTGCACCAGTATATCCTTTGTTTGGAGTTTTTCCTGTGGCATTAAAGCTAATAGACCTCCTTGGTAATAGTGAGGCATTATTCCTATATCAGGAAAGACAATACAATACAAGGATCCATGATTGAAAAGAAAAATCAATACAAATAAAAAAGATACACTTTCATTTATAAACATGAATAATCTAACCATATAACATGAAATAAATAGCTGCTTGAGAGATTATTTTGCATAAGCATAGTTCTAGAAAGTTTATATACACTATGTGACTTTTCTCCTCACAACAACTCTAAAAAGTTGCTTTTAACTTTTTTTCTGGTGTGTGTGTATGTGCAAGGGTGGAACCCTGGGGGTACTTTATTACTGAGTAGATCCCTAGTCCATTAATTTTTATTTTGAGACAGAGTCTTAGTAAATTCCTGAAACTGGCCTCCAACTTAACATTCTTATGCCTCAACCTCCCAAATTGCTAGGATTATAGGTATGCAACCATGTGCACTATTAACAGTTTATGTAAAATCAGAGGCTTAAATAGGGAAAAAATACTTAAAGAGTTGAGATTTGACACAGGATGTAAGATTCAAAGGCTATACTGACTTTTGTGAGTCTTATATTCTTACTTATAAAACAGGGATTATAATAGCATCTAACTCACAGTTTCTTATGAGTAAATGAATTAACTTTGGTATTATGGTTAAGAAGTGTCTGGCACCCAGGAAGCACAAACACTCTGCAGTTACACAGGCAGATTTAAACAGGAAAGAATATCATGTTCCCATCTGAACAAAAAATGATTTTTTGAAAATTTTTTTTAGTTCTAGTTGGACACAATACCTTTATCTATTTTTATGTGATGCTGAGGATCAAACCCAGTGTCTCGCATATGCTAGGCAAGTACTCCACCACTGAACCCCAGCCCCAAATAATGTATGATTTTTAATAAGAAAAGTTATAATCTAAATATTTGTGTCTGAAAGAAAGAATTTTACTTTTGGATTTACTCTGTAAATTCCTAAAAACAGAACCTACTTTCTCTTCATTCTAGTATTCTGTACTATATTTTTCTATAAAATGAGGATGATCTTCCCTTAGCTTATAAAAAGGAAATATGCTGCCAAAGAAAACATTTTAATGATACTTTTAATTTTTTAATTATAAAAGATCAAACAAGAATAAAATATCTTTAAATGACAATTATCAATCCAGTTTTCATATTTATTTTCTTCACATCATTGTTATCACTATTTGACATTTTGTTTCTTGTTTTCCACTCTTCTTAGAATGTAGGCACATTCAGGGTAGAAACTGTCATACTCATTGCTATGTTCCTAGCACACAGTCTAGGGCCTAATATATCATAGGCGCTAAATACATAATTTTAAATTAATGTGAAAATGAATTCCATTTGCACACTATTTCAAACATGTTCAAGTATCCTACCCTATTTCGTTTCTAAAGGAGTATACTATCCTGACAATACAAATAAAAGGTTTCAATTATATAAAAACTCCTTCATATCATTTCTCCACCTGCTTAAAATTCTGCTTCCTGAAAACTCATCAATATTTTCTTATCTTTTCCTCATTCAATAAGAGTTGATATTGTATAAGACTAATATTTCTAATATTTTATCTATGTTTTGAAATGTGTCTCTTCTAAGGAACTCTTCTCCATGAGTAATCCCAAGTCTTTTAATCATATTATTTTCCCATGAACATGCTTCAATCATCTCATCTTTTCTTTAGCTATGCCTTCCTCTACCTATTAATACATCTCTTCTCCCTTTCATAGCTCAGTTTTCTAAAATATTAGTCAATAATACTGTCTCTTTTTCGGTTTTCTTTTTTTTTCTGTGATGCTGGGGATCAAACCTAGGGCTGCATGCATCCTGGGCAAGTGCTTTACCACTGAGCTTCATGTCCCACCCTGTCTACTTTTTTGCTTCTCTTATCTAGTTCCAATTTTTCATTAATATCATCCATTCCTTCAAATTGTTGAATCCAAGGCACTCTTCACCTTTTGTAGCATCTGACAGTTGACTATTTTCCTTTATGAAAAATTGACTTCTCAAATTGGTTTCTATGACACCAGTTTCTTATTCTTTAACCTCCTTGAGACCTCTGATCTTCCATTTTCTACTAATTAATCTTTTAGATTTCTCTTCATTTCTAGCTAATTCAAAAATCCACAATACATCAGTAGAATCATTCCTTTGTTGCTACCGTCAAGTCTCTTATTTTTCTTTCTCCTTAACTTTTTGCACTAAGGTCCTTTTTACAAAGTCCAGTCCTCAGGGCTGGGGTCGTAGCTCAGTGGTAGCTCAGTGGTAGAGTGCTTGCCTGGCAAATGTGAGTCACTAGTTTCAATCCCCAACACTACATAAAAATAAAGAAAGAAAATAAAATTATTGTGCCCAACTACCAAAATAAATAGACAAATAGATACATAGATAAATAAATATATAAAAGATGCAAAATCCAATCCTCATGTTCTATTTTTCCTTTAATAAACTCCTCTTTCATATATTCAACAGGCTTGAACCTCAGCAATCTACTTTCTCATTATATACACCAAACCTGGTTTCAGTGGCCATGTATATTCTACTGTCTAATACCATCACTTCTGTCTCTCTTCTTCCATTCTCTGAAGATTTTTTACCTTGAACCATGGGTGCTCTCTCTCCAATATTATCCCTGCCATAATTATTGAGTATTTCAATATCCATGAAGCTAATCCTTCTACTACCGTAGCTTATTAGAAAACTTACATAAATGATGTTATCTTACTACTTCAACCACTTACCCTGATGATCAATATGCTTGACCTTGTCTTTAGAAAGGTCAATGGTTACTTCCTATTTTTTCAGTTTAAACACTCTCTTAAACCACAATATCAACAATCCTTCAACTCTATTATGATCTTTAAGTCCAGATGCTACCATGCTTTTCTCTTATGTACCTCTATGTATCTCTTCTCTCTTGATCTTAAAAGTTATCATAATTGATAGTTAATTATTATAATCATTCCTTTCTTACATTCTCATCCCCTTTTCCCTTCTTTTATGTCATAACACTTGCTGGTAAAACCAAAACCATGGTGAATTCCAATCATGCTCTTACTTTAACCTTGCACCTATGTATTAACCATGTTTCTAGCTTCTATAAATCTGATGTTTAAAAATGTGCCCTACATGTACAAGTCAGACATAGCTTGTTCTGGACAATATGGAAATACGCCTAAGTTACTGTGCCTTGGTTTCCTGCCACCCTCATATCTCCCAGCCCCTGAAGTCCTCCTCTTAGGAGGGGATTTTTCAAATACATATCGATCAATCGCAAGTCCACACTCCTGACAACCTCTTTTGAAATCCCACATTCTGGACCACAATACTTGTTCCAATCACTCCACTGTCAAGTGCCAGCCCAATAGATGGCCTCTATGCCTCAAAAACAACTAAAATTATTCAAAGTAGCCAATCCTGTTTATACTGTCTTACCCATTCCTTCTGGAAGAAACTAAAAGAAAAGCTCTTATTCACAGTAAACCTCCCCATACCTACCCTCAACACTAAAGCAAATAATCGTTTCAGTATTCTTATCTTACTTATTAGCATTTGATCTAGCTGTTCCTTCTTTTTTTTTTTAAACTTGGATTGTGGGGCACTCCCTTTACCTGGTTTTCCTCTTAGTTTTTCTGTAGCCTTCATCATTAAACTTCTCTTTTCTTCCTATATTCATAGCCTAATGAACTCATTCAGTGCTATGACTTAAATGCCATTATGTGAAAATGAATCCATAATACATAACTCTAACCCATATACCTACCTGCCTACTCGACATCTATAAAGGAAATTTAGCAAGTCCAAAACTGAATTCCTGGTGTTAACCACCACTACCATTTCACCCTTTTCAGGAAATTTACTTCTTATAGTCCTTCCCATTTTTTTTTAAAGGATATTCTGTTCTCCCAGGTGCTTAGGTGAAAAAAAGTAAAAATATATCCAGAATCCACTCAATTGTTATCATCTTTATTGCCACTATCCTGGTCCAA
Source organism: Callospermophilus lateralis (assembly GCF_048772815.1). Classification (NCBI taxonomy): domain Eukaryota; kingdom Metazoa; phylum Chordata; class Mammalia; order Rodentia; family Sciuridae; genus Callospermophilus; species Callospermophilus lateralis. The sequence continues at coordinate 90,469,342 of NC_135311.1, read as the reverse complement.
ACACAATCTTATCTTTTTTGGATTACTGCAGTGCTCTTTTAACTGTCTTTTTACTTTACCTGGATCCCCTGAAATTTATTCTCCACACAACATATAGTTACCTTTTAAAAGCACAAGCAAGATCAATTCAATTCTTATTATAACTTGTGACATATAAAATAGTCATATTTCACAAGAAAACTTAAATCCCAAAAGGACAACTGAAATACCCAAATTTAATCAAGAACTCATAGGCCATGTGTTTGAGCAAATTTCTTAGTCTGTTTCTTTACTTCTCTGTAAATTAAGGTTAATAACACTACCTAATTCAGAGTTAGGGTGATCATTAGTTTTATTTCTAAAGTACAATGAGGAGATAAAAATTATAAAATAAAAATTTAAAGACTCAAAGAGAAGGTAATAGGGTCAAGGAAAAAAACTGGAGAGAGAAAGAAGAACCAGACAGGAGGCATTCAGGCAGGTAATAAATGAACCAGTAAAGTCCATTATTGTCAAATGCTCAGAGAGATGGAAAGAAACATTGAATCTGGTGACCTTTGAAATCTTTAGGTTATGATTTAGGTTATAATCCTTTGAGTAGTTTCTAAAAAGCAACAGTGACAACAGATAAGAATTAAGGAGTGAACAGACTTTCTTTTGGCTTCCAGTCCAATATGTAAAGCCCTTGAAAGTAATCTTTTTATTTTTGATGGTACTGAGGATTGAACCAAGGGGTGCTCTACCACTGAGCTACAGCACAAGATGTTTGTTTTCTACTTTCGTTTAGGTCCACCAGAAAATTGAGATCATAGGGAAAAGAACTACCTTGAAAATTAAAGAGGTAGGTGAAAACAGAATAGCAGTGTACAGAAAGCAAAAACTACCAATGGAATAAGTAGTGGTAGGAAAACTTAAAGGACAATTTACTAATTACTGAAGACTGAGTGTAGACAACCTTGAGAGATGAAAACTGGGGATCCAGCATTATGGAGGGGCCCACACTTTCATTTTCACCTCCATGAGTTCACCAAGTTCTCCGGATGAAAATCAGAGACAAATTCCCTCAGGGTTCCAGCAGATGGATGGAGAGTAACAATTCTGAAATACACACAAAATGTTCTGTTCTCCTTAACAAAGGCCCATCTTCAAGGAAACTATTTTAAGAACTTAACCAACTTGGGTTTTACAACAGCATAATGGATGCAGGAAAAGAAAATACCCAATTCTAGCCTGGCACGGTGGCATACGCCTGTAATCCCAGCAGCTCTGGAGGCTGAGGCAGGAGTATCATGAGTTCAAGGCCAGCCCCAGCAAAAGTGAGGCGCTAAGCAACTCAGTAAGACCCTCTCTCAAAATACACCCAACTCTGATACCTTTTAGTTATCTTGTCCCAATTGAATAGAAGAAAAAAATGCTAAGAAACACTCATAAAGTTTACACCTCAGGGATAAAGGCCCACTAAAACATTTAGTTGTTGGATTACAGAATACATCCCCTTCTCCCTAAATCTTGCCACCACCACACCTGGGCTCTGTTAATAGGACTAAATTAATTACCATTAAAAAAACTACAAGGCTCAAACTCCACTTAAGAAGGAGGCTCTATCTACTATGGTAATAAAAATGGCATGCTATTGGCACCAAAACAGACCCATGGTACAGAATAGAAGACACAAAGACAAACCCACATAAACACAGTTACCTCTTACTAGACAAAGGAGCCATAAACACACACTGGAGAAAAGATAGGCTCTTCAACAAATGATGCTGGCAAAACTGGAAATCCATATGTAGCAAAATGAAATTTGCAAAAAACTCAAAGTTGATCAAGGACCTAAGCATTAGACAAGAGATCCTGAGCCTACTAGAAGAAAAAGTAGATCCAACTCTCCATTATGTCAGCTTAGGAACCAACTTCCTCAACAAGACTCCTATAGTGCAAGAAGTAAAATCAAGAATAAATAAATGGAATGGTATCAAACTGAAAAGATTCACAGCAAAGGAAACAATCAAGAACGTGAACAGAGAGCCTACAAAATGGGAGAAAATCTTTGTCACCTGCACCTTAAATAGAGCATTAATCTATACAAAAAACACAAAAACTTAACACAAAAAATCAAATAACCCAATCAATAAATGAGCTAAGGAACTGAACAGGCACGTCACAGAAGAAATACAATCGGTCAACAAATACATGAAAAAATGTTCAAAAGCACAAGTATTTAGAGAAATGTAAATTAAAACTACACTGAGATTTTATCTCACTCTAGTCAGAATGGCAATTATCAAGAATATAAGTAACAATACATGTTGTCCAGGATGTGGGAAAAAAGGTATATTCACACATTGCTGGTGGGACTGCAAATTGGTACAACCACTCTGGAAAGCAGTATGGAGACCACTCAGAAAACCTGGAATGAAACCAACATTTGACTCAACTATCCCACTCCTTGGCATACACCCAAAGGATTTAAAATCAGCATACAACAGTGATGCATCCACATCAATGTTTATAGCAGCATACTTCACAAAAGCTAAGCTCTGGAACCAACTGGGTGCCCTTCAACAGATGAATGGATAAATATTCATTCACAATGGAATATTATTACTCAGACATAAAGAAGAATGAAATTACAGCATTTGCTAATAAATGGATGGAACTAGAGACTGTCCTGTTAAGTGAAATAAGCCAATCCCCAAAAACCAAAGGTCAAATGTTCTCTCTGATATGTAGATGCTAATACACAACCTGGAGGCAAGGGAGAGAAGAACAGAAGTTCACTGGTTCAGATGAAGGTGAATGAGGGAAGAGAGGGAGGGAGGATGGGAATAAAAGACAGTAGAATGAATCAGTCATAACTTTTCCACGTTCCTATATATACATGAACATTTTAACTCCACATCATGTATAATCAAAAGAATGTAAAGTATACTCCATGTATGTATGTCAAAATACACTCGACTGTTATGTATATCTTAAAAGGAAGGAGGCCCAAAGGAAACTTAAACAAACAGAAGAGATAAAACCAAGAACACTAGAAGAAACTAAAGCTTTCCACAAACAGTAAATATAAAGTCATAGCCACACAAAAATAAAAACTCACACTGAAGGCCTATTTATCTCAGTTCATGTTACACCATACAATATGTTCTATTTTCAACAAAAAATTGTAAGGCATATCAAAAGGAAAAAAAATGGTGTGAAGAGACAAAATAAGCATTAGAACCAGACTCAGATACAGCAGAAATATTAGAACGGTTCAACCAGATTTAAAATAACTTTCCTGAATATGGTAAGGGATCTAATCTAACAAGTGAATAATATCCAAGACAAATGGGCAATGAAAACAGATGAAAATACTAATACAGAATTGAAAGTAAATATGAACATATAGGGAATCAGAATAAAGGAACTAGGCAGTGTTAGCACAAAAGGACCAGGCCAGGTGCAAACTTCACAGATCATCAAAAGCCTTTATTCAGGAACACAGAATGAAGCCACTGATGGACCCACTTTCCTGGTGGAAAATAAGTCACTGGCCAAAGGAGGAATCTGGGCTCCAGTATATAGGTTATACTGAGAGGTGACTTAATTAATAAACATGTCAGTTTGGGTGTTGAGAGCCATAGCCGAAGGGGCCCTAGCAAACTTTCAGACTGCCAGCTGATCATTGGCTCACAGCTGCCCCAGCAACATCTAGCTGATTGGCTCCTCTGCAGTGATGCTCATTGGGCTGTTTCCCTGCCCTTTCAGGCCATGGAGCTGCTCATTGGGGGACTTTTTGGCTCCGCCCACACAACCCAGCCAATCAGCCTCAAGAGCAGGAGGATTGGTGGGAGGTGGAGAGGCTGGTGGTCGGGAGAGTAATTGTCTGGAGTCGGGGGTCTGTTTGTGTGTTTCCACAGGGAGAACAGCAGCCAATTTGGATTCCAGAGAGATTAACTAAGGTCCTGACCCAGTAATTGTCTGGAGTCGGGGGTCTGTTTGTGTGTTTCCACAGGGAGAACAGCAGCCGATTTGGATTCCAGAGAGATTAACTAAAGCGATTTCTACAGACCAAAAAGATGATGATTTGGCTCAAATCCATAACAGCTGATATCCAGAACTCCAGTTTGGCTATTCTTACATCTGCGACAGAACCAGCATGCTTTTTTCAATATCTATTTTATTATTGCCCTTTCCCATATCATGAAGTTCTATTTTGTTTTTTGAGCTCATACAGACCTAGGTTAATGTTTTGCTGATCAGTTCTATTTTTTTGACTATAGAGTTTTTAAACATTGCAATGGAGATTTCACCTGTAAAAAGTTATAAGGCCTTTACTATTATGTTATGTGTTGTATGTATTATATCATGAGCGCTCATCACATATGATATATGGACATATGTTCAAACATATAACACAAAACACAAGTGTGCACACATAATATAATACATACAACACATAACATAATAGTAAAGGCCTTATAACTACTTTTTACAGGTGAAATCTCCAAAGGAGGAATCTGGGCTCCAGTATGTAGGTTATACTGAGAGGTGACTTAATTAATAAACATGTCAGTTTGGGCACTCAGGAATTTGGTTTTTTGTTGTTGTTTTTACTGGGCAAAGTAGGGTCTGGGGTAAGCAGTCAGCATCTGGGATTTGTTTTTACTGGGCACGATGGAGGGGTGGAGGGTCAGTGGCCAGCATCTAGAAAGGAATTATTTTGGGAGAGATCAATACTTAAGTCTCTTCTCAGGGGCTGTCATTCCAGGTTTGATGGACACCTTCTCCCCAGGGCTTGTTTTGTCACTGGGAAAGAATGTATTGTGAAAGGATCAATGCTATCAGTGTATGGCTTTCTTTTTCACTCCTTTTTCCAGGGTCACACTATCTTGGGGTTTGTCACTTCTCATATCTAATAGGCATAGAAATGAAATAAAGGTGTTAAAGAAAGAGCCAATGGTTATTTTTTCCACAATGAGAGATTTGTCCAATATTATTAAGCCAATGGGAAGGATCTAATTCAGGAGAAACTGAATTGAGAAAGTGGAAAATTGATAAATGCTTTGAGAGATTCTTTACAAGTTCAGGATTAAATCCTAAAAGGAGGAAGAGGAAAAATAATACATCAGGTCAAGCCAACAGGTTGCAAACTTTAGTGTCTTTGAAGCTTTTTTTTTTTTAATTATATAATATGGCAATACGGCTACCTCAAAAAGATTACATTGCTTCCCATTCCATCCCATCCTTTCTTTAATTATTAATTTATTATTAATTTGTCATTATTTAAGAAATTCCCAAGGGAATTTTTCTAACACTCTCAGCCAGTAGACAGCTGTATGACTTTTAATTCACCTAAATTCACTTTGAGATTTTCAAACCTAAAGGTGGAAACAAAAACCAGACAAAATGAACAGTAACCAATTACTTAAGTACATCTTTACACATTCCTTTGTTTAATCAATAAATATTTACGAAGCATGTTCTTTAGGCTAAAAGACACATCAGGGAACAAAACAAAAAACTATCCTCATTGAGTTTCATTACTTGTGAAGGCAAATTAATAAGCAAATTATAACTATAGGGATAAGTTTTATGGAAAAAATAAAGGGTGAGGGATCAAAATGCTGGATGTATTATTTTATGGATGGTGATATCTGGAAAAAAATGAGTTAAAGAGATTATCTTGGAGCATAATATTCCAAAGAATGGTAAATGTAGACAAGCACAAATACGAATAACATTCCTGATGTGTTGTGTAACAAAGCATGCTGAGAGTAAATTACCCAAGTAGCACCCTGTGAGCATTTACTCTAGTAAAACATGAAAAAACTTGAGGAAGGTTTTCAGCAGACAAATCACAATAAAAACTTTATGGAGGGTGCTGGGGAAAAGATTAGGCACCATAATGTGACAATGAGTTATATGATACTGCTAGTTTCAACTTATTTTGCAGGTAAAAATCATTGATTTATTGGGGTATAAGAAAGAAGTCCAAGGTACTCCAGAGTTTTTCACCTCAGAAACTGCCAAGTGGAATTCACCATTTACTAAAATGGGAAAGACTTGCAAAAGAAGGATTTTGGTTTTGAATATAAATTTTGAGATGTCTTATAATTTCTAAGATGTTTCCTTTTTCTTGGGAGGTCTTGGATAGAGCTAAAACTTGTGAAATACCCTTATCAGTGATTTTAAAAGGCATAAGGCAATAGTGAAGAGAACAGGTTAAGGAATGACCCAGCAACACTCTTCATGTTCAGTTATGGGACAGGTGAGCAGATCCCAGTTTTATTTTAAAAGAAGTAGCCATGAACCAGGGGAGTATCTAGGGAAGAGCGAAAACAAAATGAAGTATTTCAAAACTTAAGAAGTGATCAATTAGATCAGAGCTGTTAATGGGTCAGTTAAGAACAAAAGTGTAAACTGGCTACTGTGTTTGGCTGGATGGCTATTGTTGACTTTTACAAAAAGGCCTTTTTTGGTGGAGTGGTAGGATAGACAAAAGCCAGAGTACCATATTCAAAGGTGAACAGAAGGTTCTCTTCCAAGAACTTTCAACAAGTTGCGATGAAAAAAAGATCAATTGTGCTGAAGAAGATTGGAGAAAGGGATGTTGAAGGTTTGTGAAGAGAGAACAAAAGTGATCTGGAAGTGCCAGAGAGATAAATAAACTGGGAACTTCAGTGGAATTTAGTGAGCAGCCCAAAGGAACCGTTCCAAGTTACAAGTGAGATAAGTCAGCAGAACTTTAAGGCAGGGTGGTTAAAAATATATATATCATCTAGTATCAAGCATAGCAATGTTTGATCTGGGGTTCCAGAAGCTGATGAACCTGAGCATGTGAGCACAGCCTAGAAGCATCAAACTAGAATGTAGATGGGGGGGGGGCGCCCCCAAACTCTAAGTACTAGGAGGACGTGGTCCTAAACAAAACCAGATCTCCTCAGAGCAAGCAGAGCACTATTGGTTTTTAAAAGGTTGCTCCAGGCGAGAGAAGGAACCACTGCCGCCTGGGAGATTCGAGGCTGTTGACCATACCCAGATGCAGTAAAATGACCCCTTTCTAAATCTAGGGAGAGTTATCTAGAAGGGCTCCCTCGGCTGCCCACGGGAATTGAATACGATTTTCGCGCCGGAACTTACGGCGAGAGGTTTGGCTGCTTGCGGCTGTTTGTCGGAGAAACGGGCATGGTGGCGACGGGTTTGGGAGCTGTCGACCACCCCTTTCCAGGCTGCTTCTGGAGTCCCCTGTTCCCCAACCCCGGGCGTTAGCGGGTAGCGCCGAGGCTCAGAAATGTTGGCCGGGCGCCATGGAGACGGTGGAGCCCTGGCTCAACAAGCGGCCGCGCGGTTGGCTGGCGGCTCGAGGCCGAGGAGGAGGGCGGAGGCGGAGGGGAGGGCAGAGGGTTGGTGGAGCAGGAGGAAGCTCCGGACGACGACTGGAAGGAGGAGGCGGGCGGCCCGGGCCCCAGGCCCCTCCCAGGCTCTGAGTCTCCCGGCTGCAGGCGGATGGATGGGGCTTCTTCAGGCGGTGGTGGCAGCAGCGAAGGTGGCGGCGGCGGCAGCGGCAGCGGCTGTAAGTGCAGCCTCTATACACCATCTCTCCCCTCTCACTCCTCTTGGGATGAGGGGCTCCTGAGGTGTCCTCAGTCCCCTTTCTCTCCCTCCCCTCCCCCACTGCAGAGTACCGCCCGGAAGACTCTTAACTTCCGGGGAGGGGCTGCCAGAGAACGCGCCTGGTCGTGGGCCGAGCGGAGGCGCCGGCCACCGGAGGCGCATGCGCAACTCCCTGCCTCCGCCCACCCCCTCCGCGCCCGATCTTTCTGCTTCGCGGTGGCGGCAGCGCGGGTCTCCCTGGCGTCCACGGCGCGCTGGGAATCCGCTGCGGAGTGAGTTCGCCTCGCCCCGGTTGCTCCAGCCCCTTTTGCCAGTCGGTCCTCGATCCTGGTCGGGGTGGGGTCAAATGACCACTCCCCTGTGGCTCCACCCCTTTCCCCTGTGTTTCCCCAAATGTGTCCGGCCCTGGGAGGCTCCTTCCGAAACACTGCAGCCCTTGTGGTAGCGGGGTCCTGGGCCAACCTACCCTTTCTAAGGGAGCAGAGGAGGGAAGAGACTGCAAAGATGGCATTGCCGTAAGGGAGCTAAGCGTGCTTGCCTCCTTTGGTGATGTTTCAGCTTATAACGGAGAGGTCCCTGGCCTGGAGCGCATCTCTGGTCCTTGCATGCTGTGTGACCTTGGGCGAGTTGCTATCCTTCTCTGGGCTTCAATTTTACCCATTTAGCGCTCCTCCCCACAACGCTAAAACTGTAATTTTGCAGGAAAACTTAACGCAATTTTATGACCAGTCTCAGGCCGCTTAGCACACACGACCCCGAGTTGACCGAACCTTCTTTCTTAACTTGGTGAAAAATGGCGACCTATTTATTGGGTTACTTTTATTCCTTTACTGTTGGTTACAGATTGCATTAATTTTTTCCCAAAATTGTACTGGGATACTTGACCTAGTTCCCAGTAATGTTTTTAAAAATTTGAGACAGAATGGTGATCTTGGGATAAAAATTGTTTCTGACTCTTTGCTACTGAGGCTCTCTTTCCTTTAATCCAGATGGTGTGGTGGCTCGATTCTCCCAGTGCCTGGCTGAGTTTCGGACGTGGTTAAGAACCAACTGGTTGAGGTTCAATGCAGACAAGACGGATGTGATGCTGGTAGGCAAGGGCACACTTGGAGATGAAGGGAGGGAAAATCCAAACTCCCTCAAATATTATAAATATTACGTTACTTTTCTGTATGTTCCAGTGTTTGAGAACTACTAACAGGCCAATAATTTCCAGAATTTGGTTGAGATACTTAACATCAGCGATGATAAACTCTTAACATATTAGTTTGTAATATACTGATGAAATGGGGCCACTAGATAAGAATTATGAAAAGAAAACAGAACTGTTCTCTGAAGAACAAAAGGCTATATAAGTGTTTGGGGTGTTAATAATAAAAAAACTAACAAAAGTATGTTGCTTATTGTTGCATAGATATGGGCTTCCAAATGTAATACATTACTGCTTTTGCAACCTGCATTCTGCCTACTAATGTGAAGGTAAATCTAAAATGTTACTTAAGAAAATGAGTTTTAATAGTTTACAAAACAATCTCAAAAGGACTTGGACCCTGAAAATTATTAGATACAGAATTCGTTTTTAGGATTTTCGATGTGTTGTGTTCACCTATTTCAGTATATCAGCGCCCCGGAGTTAAAATTGTCACTAGTCTTTCCTTGGTGCATTTTGAGAGCTTCCTTTTTGACTTGCATGAACATGTTTCCATAGTATAGGTGTATACATTTCTTGTATTTGAATCAGGAGTTGGTCCTGAATAAAAGGTTATATTTCTTAGGCATAAGATTGTCAGATGAGTTTTTTAATGGGTTTAAGGTTGAGGTAAATTTGTGACCCTAAATGCATCTGTCAGTAGCAACATAATATCTTTAAGGGGTTCATGTGTGTTTGTGTGTATGTATGCATTTTATAGCTTCTGAAATTATTGAATAACTTTTGAATGGAGGATTCAGTAAGTTGCTCAAAAATATTTCCCAATATAATAATAGTTGTGAGTAGCTTAATGTGGTTGAAAATTAGTATTAGTTTGCTTAAAAAACAAGGAGAGAGTAAGAGCATAAGAGGCATTTATTTAGACTTTCTGTAGGGATTTTTTTGTTTGGGGATATAAACCATAATACATAAATTTGGAATTAGTCACAATTTTTTGACTTGTACAATTCTAACAGAGCTGCCATTTTGATTGGAATTAATTATATACAGTACAATAATTTTGAACAAGTCATAGTTAACAATGATTTTTCTCACACTTTTAGCTTTATTATGTCCTGTTTGTAGCTCTCTTAATAGCAATAGGATTTAAAGGTATAGTTTTGTTAAACTAAGTCAATGACTGTTGGCATTTGAATACAAAAAAGATATCTGTTGAATTAATACAAAGTACCAAAGAACTAAGGGTAATAGATGAAAATGACTAAGTCAGATTCTGGCTTAATAAACAGAAGAATGTTACAAAATTTGAGCTTTTTTTGAAAACAGAAGTCACTTTATGAGATATGGTGAATCACAGGAGGTGTTTAAACATAAGCAGAAAAGCCTGGTAGTAGAAGCATTCTGAGGAATTCCTATGCCAAAGTATAGAGAAATTGACTAAAAACCTATAAAGTCCCATCCAACACTAAGATTGTATGACCAGTGAATAGTTAGTTCTTACGTATTTTATATTGAAGAGGTTAAGCAAGAGTTTTGAGACTTTTTTTTTCCTTAAAGAAGCTCGGTAAAGAATAAAATGAGTGAAAGTAGCTGAATTCCATAGTGATGTGTTACCTATAACTTAGAGTACTAGAACTTTTTCTCCTTCCTTTAGATTGACTAAACCCACATTTATAGGAAAAAAATGTAGAGGGAATTTTTTTTCCTAAATTACAGTGCCATTTAAAGTTAATAGCATTGATAAAGAAATATTAAACTTAAAAGTTGTTTAATAGCAAGATAAATATCCATTTAAAAATGCCTTAGACCCAATTTCCTAACTTCCAATATTCATTTCAGTCCTTAACGGGACCTGATCCCTTGTTCTTCATTCCAATTGGGATTTTTGTATATGGTTGAACTGAAGAATCAAAGAATTAATGGACTAAAGCAAGCAAGTCATTTCTGTGCCTTGTATTTTAACAATGCTTTAGTCTTTCCCTTGATAGCCAGCTCAATTTCATATATTAACTTTCATGTTTTAATGGAAAACTTTCCCTAAACTTTCTGGTATATAAAACCTAAGTTTCTTCTACCTCTAGGCCTTTTGTTGTTTTTATCTGTACGCACCTCAGGGCCAGGCACATACATTGTTTTTTGCCTTTAGCTTTTTTCATCAAGTGTATCAAGAAAACGGTTTATTAACTGACATTTCTAAAAAGTCATTTTACTTTCAGACCAAAATAAAAAAATTCAACAGGGTAACTCATAGAAACTATATATCTGTGCTAAAATATTTATTCTCTCAAAAGAATCCTCAAAAAAACACTTTTATATATTTTCTTAAAGATAAATGGAAATACTGTACAGTACAGTTAATGGTAAAAATTGTTTGTAGACTTGGGAACTTTAAAGTTTTCCTTTCTCTTCTTTCCCTTGCTTTTCTTTCAGTAGAAAATGTGCATCAGATGTTTATGTTTAATTGGTTTACAGACTGTCTGTGGACTCTTTTCCTGTCAAATTACCAGGTAATGTCCTTTCACTTAGCAGCTACTTCATATACCTGTAAATGCAGTTTATTCATGCACAAATTATTGGACATTAGAGTTTCAAGTTAATATTGTCTTTGGAAATATTTAGGAAAATGCTTGATAGAGCCTAGAATTTTAAGGGAATACAAATAATTTTAAAAATAGTGTCGCCCATATTCATTGTAAACGTTTAAAAAAATTGTGTATGTACACATTTATGCAATATATTATAGTCTCACATTATTTAGAAGGAATGAATAATTTTCATTTAATTATTTGATTTTTGGTACTAACTTTTGTTGAAACTGCATTAAGAATCCTTAAAGATGGGGGTGGGCAAAAAAGTGTCTTTTGAATAAGTCTTTTTAAACTCCTGGTTTAGTAAAGTATTAGTGTCCACTTTAATAGTGCCTTGGTATTGACTAGTATCTACTTTAGTAATGGAAGTGAAACAAATTTGTTACTTTGAAATCATTGGCTCTGGCAGTCATCATTATTGGTATCAAGGCCAACTGGCAGCTCTAGGCCAATACTTTAAAACTTTCAAATCACAGGCATTGCAAACAAGTAGGTTCTTCCATGCAGTCAAGTAGATTATTTATGTCAATCAAAGAATGACTTCTCATTATTTTACATTTAAAATTTTTGTTTAGTTGTGCAAAAATTCAACCATTGCTGTATGTTGCTACTGGCGTCATACAGTGTGTGAGGAAAAACAAATGAAATTTGAGGATGGCAGACTACCTAACAATCCCTTTTCTTAATCTTTGCTCTGGCCTTCTAAATTGAGGCAGGATCTCAAGTTCAAAGCCGGCCTCAGCAAAAGCGAGGCGCTAAGCAACTCAGTGAGACCCTGTCTCTAAATAAAATACAGAATAGGTCTGGGGATGTGGCTCAGTGGTCCAGTGCCCCTGAATTATTAAATCCCCGGTACAAAAAAAAAAAAAGATTTTGGATGTGGGATGCTACATTTCCTGTCGGGAATCACGGAGAGATATTTGTAAAGGGATAACCGCTTTACAGTTCGTGCCGCTGTTGCATCCCAGCAACATCCTTTCTCTAGCATTCAAAAATGACCGACCTGTAAAATAGAACGTATTTTCCACTGCTATGTAAATGCTGGACGGGGCTCTGGTACCTTCTCGCGCCTTCTCTGCCTGAGATGCGCGGGCTCCGGTCGCAGGTCCTTCGGGGCGGGCGCCTGGCGCGGAGATGCCCAACTTCCCCACACCCACCTTGGCCCCGCCCCGTCCGCGCTCTACCAGGAGGGCTGGCCGCGGGGCCGCGCGCGCGTTCTCGCGTCCCTGCTCCGCGCGTGCTAGCTGGCCTTTTCCCTCCAGTCCAGCCCTGCCGGGGCGCCGCGAGGGGGCGGAGTGGGGTGTGGTGGGCGCGCTCGGGCGGCTCCTGCGCGTTCCCGCCGAGGCAGCGGCGGCGGGAGCGGCAGAGGCGGCGGCGGCCGGAGTCCCGTTGCCGAGTCTCACATCCGGGTTCTGGCCGTGACCCAGCCGCGGCCGCCGCGGAGATGTGACCCGGCAGTACGGCAAATATGGCGGAGGTAAGGGAGCGAGCTCCCCCTCCCTGTCCCGGAGCCGGGCGCCCCCGGGCCCTGGCCGGGGAGGAGTGGAGTGGGCCTGGCCAGGAGAGGCCCAGCCCTGCTGGCGCCACTGCCCACCTGTTGTCCGGAACAGGCCGCGCTCTGGGCGGGAGCTTTCCCTGGAACTTAGTTGGGATGGGTCCGGGGGTAGGAGAAAGCGGAGACGTAGTTGGACTTCGGGGCCAGTTTGAAGGGCTGGGTGCTACGCAGTAGTGCAGGGCGAGGGGGAGGGGGCGCTGGTCTGGGAAGGGGAGCCTGTGGCGCAACTTCGCCGGCCGGTGCCAGGGCCAGGAGAGGAGCCGCTGCTTCCTCTTGCGAAGTTTCTTCCCTTCCTAACCGAGATGCTGTTGCGCCCTTCCGCATCACCCCCACCCGTTTGCTACTGACGTCCAGTCGCTGTTGGTGGAGAAAACATAAGGCTGAACGGCCTTTAATTCTCCTAGTAAAGATAAAATGAGCGTGGAGAAAATCACGTTCCCAATTCCGCCTTTCAAACTAGGGGAATCTCCCCATTTCTCGGAAGAGTTAACAACTCCCTCCCCCGCTTTTCAACATACACACCGCCGCCGCCAGGTAGAACCTCTGGAGTTGCTTTTCTTCCCTTCAACTTAACCCCCTTCACCGTTTAGCACCCCCCCCCCCAATCCAAATCAAAGCGCTTTTTTCCTTCTGATTTTTGTTTTGTTAAGAAATCCCACCCCCTTGCTTGTCTTTGCTCATTTTCTAGTAAACAAGTTTCCAAAGCCCCTTTCTGCTATGTTAGATTGGTTTGCATATTTGGAACACGAAATTGATGACAAACAACCACTTGTTGGTTTATAATTAATTGGAACTTCGTATATGCTATTAAAAATCCAAATTTTGTCTCTCGTGTAAGGTTTTAAACGTAGGAAGTTTTGTGATTTATTTGTTTTTACTTTTTTTTTCCACCCATGTGAAAATTTCGTTATTCTTTATCCCTGAGTTCGCAGTCATGTATTTGGACTCCTGTGCCTCCTTGAGAAGCCACTCAACATTTGGTTAATATGGCATTACTCTTGTTAGAATTACCATATTCATTTTTAGAGACACCTAAAAATAGATTCAGGAAGTAGGTAATTTTATTTGTCCATTAGCCCCCAATTTTTAACTCCTTTATTTGCTAACTAAAATCAGTCGTATTTTTGTCAATACCATAATACCCTTTTTAGACCTTGGAATACAGAAAAATGGTTAGATTGTGTAGCTTTTTTTAGGTACCTAAAGGTTTGTTTTCTGGAAGCTCTTAGGATGTTATTTCTACTTGTCTTATGGAAACTAGATTTATATCTATGTCCGGGAGTATTTGCTGTTAAAGGAGGAAGAGGTTTTATTGTACCATGACTTTGTGCCACTAGTAGTCTTTTAAAAAACAATATTTCTGGTGTATATCTAAATTTAGATCTTATATTTTTATTTCTTTGGCTTTTTGTGGTTTAAAAAAAATGCGTTTCAGAGCACAAGAGTTGGAAAGCATAGTCGTTTCTGTTTCACTTAAATGTGACTGGATTTAATCTAGTAGTCTGATGATTATTACCTAGATTTTAGAAAGCAGTGAGGATTGTATTGTGTATTTTGCTTGATACATAGAGAAGGAGTAGTAATGTAGCAGTGGACCTCCTTTCGGTGGGTTTTCATTAGATAAGTAGAATTGTGTTAAGGAGGTAGTGTTTCTTCCCTTGTGGTGCTCAATGGTTTGAGCTTTAAGTTGTGTGATCATAATCCAAGATAGGTTACTAAGGAAGAAAAATAGCTTTATATGAAAATACATTGAAATTTGATTTTTAAAAAGTCATCTAGAAATTTTACTGCCCGGTGTACTGAAAACATGTTTATTAACATCTTGTTTCAGAAATTAAAGATGGTTTCATTAATGTAAGAGGGGAGAAACAGTATTTGGAGTCACCTATCATTTCCTAATATTTTCTAGTATATGCTTTTTATTACAAAGTGTATATTTTTCTTAAATATTTCATTGTTTGGAGAATGGAGCTCTCATATTTTCAGGAACACATGGATGGTTCAATTTCAAGAAGAAAAAAAATTGATTTCATTTTCAGTGTATTTAATGACTTGGTATCTTTAAATCATTTTTTATATTCTTCAGTTACTTGTAGATGGCTTTATTTATTGTGACTTTAAAGGAAAAGTAGAAGAACCTTGGTGTGTCCTATTAAACAATCTAAAAAGATGAAAAGGTAAAAAGTAAAAATAATTTAAATTTTTTGGTCTCAATACTTCAGTAATTGAGCTGGGGATGTAGCTCAGTGGTAGAGAGCTAGAATAGCATGGAAGACCATAGATGCTATCACCAGCACTGCCATAAACAAACAAAAACAAAACCGTCAAACTTCTGTAATTGTAATTATTTTTTAAAGACTGTTGGTTTCAAAAGATTAAATGAATGAGAAATGCTTTGTTTATAGCATCCTTTTACTTTTTGTGTGAGCTCTCAGATTTATTCTTTATGATATATGTGGTAAAATGATTCATATACTGAACTGTTGTGCTTTTGATTAAGTAGACCTGAGTATTGATGTTAACTTACGAAATAACAGTGCAGAGCAGCAGTAAGCAGTTAAATCTTCGGGGGAAAAACAGTTTTTGAAGAAACATGTCTCCAGAGAAAAATGTAGGTTTTATGCTTCTGGGTTTTCTTTTTGTTGTTGTTTCCTACATAAGAGAATGACCCTGACTTTTTAAGAAAATATTTTAATTCTTGAGTTCAAATTATTTTAGATGTACTAAATATGCTAATTATTCATAATTTTGATCTAATCATCCTAATTGAATCCATAATAGGAAGTATGTATTTAATGGTTTAAATTGTATTAGTATTAAAAACACTTAATATACTCAGAAAAATGGTAAATGCTCCCTTTCTTAGCACTTTTTGGTAAATTTCACTTTGCTTATTCCTTAAAATTATTTACCGTCCTTTTAAAAGGAGGCTCTCCTTGTCACACTTAAAGGAAATTAAAGGGTAGTTACAGTTTTATGAAGGCACTGAGAGAGAAAAAAAGAGGAAGAAATAGTTGATCCTTAGGGTTTTATAAGGAATGTGTTATAGGGACCTTGGGAATGAACAATTTGTCATTTATTTTCAAAGTTTATAAACATGTAAGGGACTTTCTTCTCAAGGAAAAAAAAGCTTCAGCACAGTGCAAGACCTGTTCTTTTTAATTTTTTCTTCTTTTATCCTTTGTCACATTTCTATAATAAAATGAAAAAAATTAATGAATTTAATACTGCTAAGTATTTTAATATTTTTAAAGATGGTACATGAACTATTCACTCACTATTTATTTCTTTTAAAAATACTCCTTAGTACTTTTTTTAAGAGTACTTGGATTTTGTGCTTTAAGGAAATAGGATCATGTCAGTGTGTTAATTTCTACTGTAAGCAAAACTTGTTCCACTGCAATGGATTTAAGCCTTAAATAATTCTATATTCTGGCATTTATTTATTTATTTATTTTTAGTTTATACTTCAAAAAAAATTAAGGTTTTATCCAAAGTAGGCATGAGCACCAATGCATCAGAGTCCTAAAAAGCTTAGTTCAGTGGAAGTATGAGAGTTGAAATACCTGAGAACTTAAAGGTTTGGTGGGACAAATAAAGAAGTGAATCACTGGAACTGGGGTTGTGGCTCAGTGATAGATTGCTTGCCTCACATGTGTGAGGAGGCACTGGATTCTTAGCACTGCATATAAATAAATGAATGAAATAAAGGTCCCTTAACAACTGGGGAAAAAAAAAAAGAAGTAGTAGTGAATTATTTTAAGATAATTCTGGAGGGACTAATCAGTTTCTCAAGTAATTTAGAAGTAAACACTTCTATTGAATCTTAAGGGCACCAAATCCCACCCCCTTACATATAATATGAATAGTAAACAGCTTCATAGAAATTTCTTGATTGATGTTCAGATCAAAAGATTTGCAAATGGTTTCAATGTTTATTGCAGTAATTAAACTGTTCACTGCTGGGGGTCTATTCTGTTGAGCTTATTTTGTGGCTTAGAAGTATGACTGTTACATTTTGTAGATAAGCAATTTGTGAAGTAGCACCCTAAAATAACTTTTTGCAAATTGAGGTTGTCTTTTCCTTATAGTTCTAGATTCAAAAAAAAAATATTCAGAAGAGAAAATATGTTCATTCATTTAGCTAAATACTCTTTAGTAGTATTACACATTTCAAACAATTCATAATAAAAGTAAGAAAGTTGGGTCTTGAAAATTGAAATGATCTAAATTTTTCATCATAGAGAAAGTGGAACTTGAGCAGAGTTTATGCAGTTTTTCCTAAGTCATACAGTTAGTCTGGCACAGTTAACAGTAGAACACAGCCTTCTGCATTCCTAATGCTTATTTTCCATAATCATTCTACCCTCTAAATTATTCTTATTGTTGTAAGTTTATTAATTTTAATTCCAAAACATACTTAACTGTTTTATACCTAGCATTTCTGAAAGTAACAGCAAAGTATGAGACATAATTTTGTATGGTAGGAGAGGGTACTAAGCCCTGGGCATAGTATCCCTGCAACTTTTATCCAAGAATAGGGTCCCAAACTCCTTCCTGACCTCTGTCCTTAATTGCTTTGAGAATCTGATTTAGCCTCTATAACTTAAGGAGATGTTGGCTACACTTAAAGAAATGGTGATTGAATTGGTTTGAGGGGGGGGAAGTTTTGTTCACTTATTTGCATGGAAAATAAGCTTTTGATTGGCTGAAATAAAAGAGCCTAGGAATACTTCCTGACTACACTACCTTAATTTTTTTTTTTTGTAAAAATGTAAATAGTCTAGCCTTTTTCTAGAATCAATCTTTTATCTCCAGATTTCAGTTTTCTGTTGCATGAAACACTTCCCACCATTTTCCACCATGTTCTAGAAGAGTGAAAAGAAATATTTGAATAATTAGGAGGCATTGAGTATTTGTTATAACTGTTAGTAACTTTATCAACTAAATCTTAAATATACTGGCAAGGATAACAAAAGTTAATAGAGCACTTTTTTCATTTGAGTTAGCATACTAATTACTTTTAGGTTTGTCTTTCCAGTGTTGTTTCCCATCTCTGATAAAACAAGTATATATGCACCAAAAAATTTTCAAAATTATAACTTTGAAAAAAAATAGTACCAAGTACTAGGTTTTCTTAAAAATTGAAAAGAGAAGAAAATGAAAATAGTTTATAATTCAACAAAAGAGATTGGAAAATTCCAAGAGAACAGAAAAATGTAAACTGAAAAAAGCCTCTTCTCCCTAATTCATCCCCTAGAAAAAGCTATTATGAACAAATTTTTATGTATCTTTTTGAGGAAAAAAAATTTATACATATTCTAGCCCAGTTTGTTGCACATTCTACATTTTTTAAATCTTAATTTTCTTAGCATTTTTTTCTCTTTCAACACAAACATATCTGTCTCATCCTTTTTAATGAATTTATGGTGTCCCATTGTTTGAAGGAGCTATATATTATTTTGAACTAGTTAAAAAGTTAAAATGGATTTTGGGTTTTCCCCCAACTTTTTGCTTAGAACAACATTGTGGTAATGAATGGTATACATATATCTGAGTGTACTGTTTTAGGTATATCACAAGGGGAAGTTCATGTTGGCAAAATGATGTCAAAAATTGTTGAGCTAACTCCTTTCTACCAGTAAGGTCTAAGTGCATTTTAAACATTCTTAAACCACAAATTAAAAATTTTCCAGCTTACACTCATATTTTGATCTTTTTCTGAAACCAAGTGTTTCTATAAGCACTTGTTTATATTTAATTTTTTGTTTGTTTTAATTTTCCCCTCTCTTACCCCTTTCTAATTTGCTGTAGTAATTGTAAATTGTGCAAGTTTTCTTGGAGGGTATTGTTAGATAGAGATATCATTTCCTAAAAAGACATAGGTTACAGTCTGGTAAGACAGATGTCAACTCTGTTCACATTTTAAACGTGCTTTGAACTGATAAAAACCATTTTAGAAGGAAATAGAAAGTAAGGGGAAAGAGAAAAAAGTTAGCAAAAAATTATGGGGTTCTTTCTCTGGAAGGTATAAAAAGAACTCTGAGGTGTCAGAGGTTATAGGCTTCATGTCTGACTTCATTACCACAGTGGAACCTTTATCTCATTTTATATCCCTGGGTTTGCTAATCTATAAAATAAGGTAATGTTAGATTTACGGTTATGATCAAGAAACTATGCCTTTGAAAATGTGTAGCATTATGTAAATATAAATTAGTTCTATGTTTTTTCATAGCTAAATAAAAATTGCCCTCATTCCACCCTGAAACTTCTTATATTATAAGCTCACATTTTATCTTGAAAGATAATCATTTTGTCAGTTGAACAATGTAATGTTCACAATATGAACTGTTTTCAGATGCTAGTTTTAGAAGCTCATTTTTTATTTAATTGGATATAGTTAACTTGCAAGAAACTAATCTCATTCCTGTCTCCTAAACTGACACAATAAAATTTTATTTGGGATGTAAAATACTAAAACGTATATGGATACTAAATATGGGCAAACCATTCTGCCTTTTGCTCTTCCGTGCTAATCAATGCTTGACACATTGCAGTACCTCTGACGTAATGTGATCATTGATGTAATCTTTGAACTTTGTGTGCTTTGCTCTATGTGGGCTATACTTACAAATGCTACCAGTTCTCTAAATATTTGGTATCTGAAAAAATGGAAAATATTTGGAACCTTTTCAGAACTTTAAAGTGGTAACTATTGACCAATAAAATAATGATCATTTAGGGTTGGTGAGGCCTCTTGTAGATACCATTTGCAATTCAGCGTCCCTAGAATTATTCTAGGTAGTAAAAACATACCCTTCAATTTTAGTAATTTGTTTTTAATCAGAAAGCCTTTTTTATCATAAGACTGTCAAATGAGATAATTATTGGAGTGTAAATTAAAACTAAATATTTGCCTAAGAACTATTTCTCTTAAGTTTCTAATTCATAAGTAATGCATATTTTTCTTGTTTATGTCATATAAATTTTGTTCTAAAAGTTCTCTAAAAAGAAAACCAGCATTGCAGGTGTGATGGTACACTCCTTATAATCCCAGTGGCTGGGAGGCTGAAGCATGAGGATCACAAGTTCAAAAGCCAGTCTCAGCAACTTAGCCAGACCCTACACAACTCAGTGAGATCCTGTCTCTGAATAAAATACAAAAAAATGGTCTGGGATGTGGTTCAGTTGTTAAGTACCCCTGAGTTCAATACCCAGTACTAAAAAAGAAAAGAAAACCAACATTATAAGACTACTCCCTGTGATAGTGAACAATCTGATGAAGGTGGTCAATAATGTTGCTGTAGCCTTGTATGGAGATTGGGTTTATACTTGGAAAATAAAATTTAATTGCATGAAACATGAGTGAATTAATATTTTAAAATATTAGTTTGCTGTGTAATAATTGTAATGGTTAAAACCATTTCAAGTCGTAGCTATGCCCCAAAAGATGTTAAGCAAGCTAGAAACCCTTTTTGTAGTTACATTACTCTCTTCATGTCATCCCCACTCTTCAGGAGTAATTAATTGGAGGAAAAAAGCATTATATTGACTATTCCAGCAAAGTAACTTTTAAATAATTGTAGTTTTGTGGCATTGGAAATAAAATACTAGATATTGTTATTTTTTCTTAGATACTCCTATAAGAAAGAACCATTCCAAGAATTGATAGGGGAAAAAATAGGACCTTTGAAAAAGTGTGCCCCAAGAACCCAAGTCACCATGAAATTTAGAATGCCATACTTAAAATAGTACACTGTATACAATTTTTAAAATGGAACTTAAAACATTTTATAGGAATTTGTCTTTGACCCTAGCTTTTGAAAAATTAAGCATCATTTTCCTAATTTCTTTTTCTTCTTGCCTCTCTCTGTCCCATTACTTAGCAGAAGCGAAGAATACTGCAATATCCCTATCATTCTATTGCTAGTGCTTTTGGCCTTCCTCCCTGTCTGTCTTCTAATGGATGTGAAATAGGTACATCTGAATGAATTGGCAAAGTTTTATTTATAAATTTATGTCATTTAAACATTTTTTACTGAATTTGTCTTGTAGGGATATGTAGATAATACTTGTTTATAGTTGTAAATTAACAATTGAGGTAAAACACAACCACATACTTACTGACATGTGGTGACATTACTAAAATAAGTTCCTACAAATTTTCATCTTCATGTTTTCCAGTTGCTTATGGTTAAATTTATGAGAGAGAGAATGATACAGTAGAGGAAACATTATAATTGGAAATCCTGCAGTCTCCCCTCAGATAACCTACCCTTTCTAGTCTTTAGTTTGAATGGTTACTAATTCTGTGATAACTTTTAAGAAATAATTATTTTTTGTTAAATTTAGTCTATACGTCACATAACATTTTTAATTCTTTCCTTTTTCTTTCTTACAACATAATTTTTATTTATAATGATGCCTTTAAGTTGTTTCTGCCTCCATTTTCACAATTCATTTTTTTTAAAGCCATAGACCAGTTTGATAGCAGACTTTGTGCGTAGTTTTTTCTTTATTGGAAAGACAAAATGTGTTTCAGAAAATTCCAAGATCTAAAATCATGCCTCTTAATCCACATGTTATGAGGCCCACTTTTGCTTTTAAAATCTGAATGAATTTCATATTGTTGTCTTTTTTCTAGATTCAGTAGTAGTCTAGATTTTTCTCTAAGCTTAAATATAATAGAAAGTAAAGGGTTATGTTGAAGGTTTTAGTTTATTTTAAAACAATTCAGACATTAAAGCTTACCATAGTTTTTGGTGTGATGTTTGTCATCAGATGCTTCCTATATTGTTTGGGAAGATGTGCTATACAAAAATGCTAATTTGTCTTTTTTTCTCCCCCTCTTCAGCCATCTGTTGAGTCTTCAAGTCCAGGTAAGTATTTTCTATATATTTTTTTTTTATTTATTATTGCCTAACATTTGTCCTATTAGTTGTATAAAGGCTAGAGGAGTTAGACTGTCATCTGACTTGCTTTTTTTCTGAATGCTTCTTTTCTCTGGGGAAAAAGAAATGGATGAAATGTTTGACTGCCCATGAAAGTACAGGTGAGGCTGCTGTGGGTTTGTCCTCATGACTATTTTTGGGTCCTCTTCCTCCCTCCCCCTCCTTTCCTCTTTTTCATTAATGAATTGCTGTATGTATTTATTATGATTTCAAATTGTTATTTGAATTGAAGCATATGCAAAGTGTATGCTTTGAAAGGGAATCAATTAGGTTAGACATTTATTTGTGTAGGACATTCAGAATGTTTCATTTGAGAAAAAAAACTTATTAATATATTTATTGGGGCAGGAAAATAAAGTAAAAAAAGATTCAAGAATTAAATAGTATTATAAGTTAAGGAAGCAATTCTTAAATTTGAGTAGGATCAAGTTTTATTCTCTGACCTTTCATCTAGAATTTTTTATTTTCCCTCAGATACAGTTCTTTCATTCCTATCTTAAAGGTGTAAACTTGTGATCAATTAGGGTCACAGATTTTTTTGTTTGGTCACTGTAGTGGTGTTTAGAAATTAGAATATTTTATATAAAATCTAAATTTAAGATTTAGGGTTCTCATGATCTCAGGATCTTTGGTACTTCTGGGTACAGCATTCATATTGAAGTTCAGGAGCAGGAAGGAAAGAGTCGGGTACTAGTCTTTTTGCCTTAGTGTCCAGGGACTTTACCAAGTCATGGGTTATTTGGATTAAGGAGCATCCCTATATAGAAGAGTGTGAAAGGGAGCCTTCTGAGGCCTGGTAATGTTTTATTTAAAACACATCTCACATATATTGAATATTTAGATATGAGATACATTCCACATTATTGCATATTATTGTAGCAATCACCTTTCTGTGTCTTTAGTTTTAGGAAGAAAGCTTTTTTTCAGAAATGCTTAAAATAATGGTCCAGGTTCCTTTTCATGAATGAAAATCATTATATACGGTAGGGTTGGACTAGATTACTTCCGGAACCCTTGTAAATAACTAGAGTGCTCAGTTTACAGTTGATTTTGTCTTTATTTCAACTGAAAGCATTTTACTTTTTCTAACATGCTTTGTGACGTTTCTGAAAATCAAGGATATTTTTAGCTTTCTGGTTTATAGATATGTTCTGGATGGGTTGAAATTGGAAGTAATCTGACCTCACATAAGTATTATATCATCATATCTTTTTTAGAAAGTAGAATTGTTTCCAGGATTTTTTTCAAACTGATCATTTTCATTGCAAAAAATAGGCTCTAGTATTCATTAATATTTAGACTGTTTAGATTTTTTTTAAACAGTTTTGAGGCATTAAGCAGCAAGTGCATAAATATATAAAAATAACTTCTCCAAAACTAAACTCAGTTTGCATCAGCCTGGGCAAAACAGAAAGAATAATGGAGATTAAAGAACACAAATATGTTTAATCACCTTTGCTACTTGTTGAATACTTATACATGTAGATTATTTTATTTTTTAGATTGTTTTCAGACTGAGGAAAATATTTAGACAATGTTTTTTAATATCAGTTTTCTGCAAAAAATAATGTTTGTTGTAAGTAATGCTAGTAGAGAATTAACAAAAGTTAATGGAGAAAATCAAGAATTAGAAGCCCCATGTTAAAAAAAAAAAAAAGGTCCGTGGCAAAAGACTGTGCCCTTTATAGCATGTGTACTTTGGAATCAATGTTAATAATTATAATCACATGATCACACTAAGTGGTTTGTTTAAGACTTCAGCCAATGTAACCTGTAAACCAAAGTGGAGGTACAATGAAAAGCTTTACCTATGACACTAGTAGCCATTAGAATCTTTGAAAAGGCATAAACTACCTTTAATGCAGTAAGATGGCATTTTGTGATAAAGCTGTGATATTTGCCTTAACACTGAAGCAAATTTTTATGTATACAACACACTAGACTCCCTACTCCTAAGAATTTATTATTGTGATATCCTCCCCGATCCTCACCCCCAGTCCTGTAAACAGCCTAATGATGGACCTAGCAATTGACAGAAAGGAATAGGATGATTAGTTAGTTAGGATGATTAGTTACCTAAAAAACAAGGTAAAAAGTCAGATAAAACAGTCAGATTAAGGCTAGAAAAACAACAGAAATTGAAAGTTAATAAGTTAACAGAAAAAAGTGCAGTGTGTATGTGGGCGAGAATTTGGAATGAAACAGGAGAAATTCACCTACACTTTGTTATTTAATGTAGTGAGGCAGTGAAATGTCTTACTTGGCTTTACAGATGATAACAAAAAATAGGGACTTCTGGTAAGTTAAATAGTACTTGTGATTTGATACTGTGTATTCATGGCTTGAGGTTTGTTTGTTTTTAGTTGTAAGAGAGAGTAACGTATAGTTAGGAATTAGTGTGATTATTTTTGATAATACCTGCATTTAAGAATTATGTTATGATTAGGATAATGTACAAAGAAATGGTATGAGGTTTGGGGTTTTTTTTAAGGGTATTTCTGCCTACAAAGGAGAAGAAAAGTAGAGCATCATCTGTAGAAAGACTTAATTATTGATTGCTGTGTATCTTGGAAGATTCCTGTGTGAACTGAAAGTTTCCTTTGAAAACTTGGAAAAAAGAGATAACAATTAAGACAAAAGTCTACATCTAAATTAATCATTCTTAAATTGTGCTCCTATGGAAACCGTTGTATCTAATCCCTCACTCACTGTTAGGATGCCCTTCTAAATGTATTCCAAGTTTTTCTTAATTCCAGTAGAAATTAAGATAGTATGCTTTTCGAGGTTTTTTGTAATTCTAAAACTGATAATCATTAATAATTCATTTTAATATAATCTTATATATGATTTGGCTGTTATATGTTTAGTAACTCATAATTAATACCATTTTTTTAAATGCTCCTCTGAGCACACTGCCTTCAAAGTGTGCTTTGCTATCTGACCTGGCTTACGATTCACTCATCTTAGTAAACATAGGCTGTTCTTAAGTACTCTTTGAAGCAGGATACTTAAGGACTTACATAAGGCATGGAGTGCAGTAAAAACATAGGAATTGGAATTAGACACAGGATTCAGATTCCATCTTTGCCACCTACAGTCTCTATGAATTCTGGGGTGCTGCTTAAACTCTCTAAACCTAAAGTCTTTTTTTTTTTACTCCTTTTAAATGGTGTGATGATACCTACTTGATAAAATTGTTTGAAGATTAGTGAGGTACTGTATGTGAAGTGCTTGAGCATACTATCTGGCAATACTAAGCAGAAAAAAAATGGTTCTTATTTTTAAAAAATTTGGAAGGTGACTGAAGAGCTCTGAGCTTTTGGTATTTTCTTATCCCTAGTAGTCTGGCTTTCAAAAGTCAACCTGAATGTCTCTTTGTTTTATTTAATACTTCTCTTATTAGAGTGAAAAAGGATTAGTACATCTGTTAATATAACTTCGAACAGTTTAAATTGATGTTAAGTAATGCTTTTTCAAACTTAAGTCCAGGTTTGGCAATGGTCAAATTTGTCGATTAATTTATAGAAAACTATAATCCCCAGCCTTTACAATCTACCATTACAAAGATTGACCCTATTGAGTCTAGCAAAATTCCCTAATCACCAATATAAAAATGGACAGGCTTCCATAATAGTTACCCTAGACTATATTTAATGGTTTCAAAGAGAGTTTTTGTATGCAATTTTAATAAATTTTGCTTTTATCTCTGTCTTTGAGGAATTTCAGAACAAAATCAACTTAGTAAGTTAAAGTCACCTACTCAGATATTAGAATGTGTTCTCAAGGAAGTGCTGATAGAAGAATACTTGAGTTCATCTGTATTTTCACTATACTGTATTGTCCCAGGTGATTCAATGATAGGGATACATTCCAGTTAAATGTGTCATTGAAGAGTGTGTATACATAAACCTAGGTGGTATAGTCTACTACACACCTAAACTGTATGCTATAGGCACCATTGTATATGCAGCCTGTCCTTGACCAAAGGTCTTCATGCAGCAGATAAGTATATTCAAATGACTGTTTATTTCACATTACTATATATTCTTCTCAGGGGCCAGAG